>NW_005364031.1:2784347-2785382 GCF_000412655.1 Myotis brandtii
ATGTCGAAAACTATGGGAGCGTGTTGAGTACTGGGTAATGCCCTATGTGCAAATAACACTCAGTAAATATGAGTTGATAGTAATGTTGAAAATAGTCTGTCCCTTTCATGATAGAGTCATTTTAGAGACAGGCCAAGTGAAGCAAGAGTATTAAACAAGGAAAAAACATTTACACCAAACCTATCTTCAATGTTGTCAATACAGATACTAAAATCACCTAAGATTAATGGGCTATGTGGTTCCAACCAGAGTTGAGAAAGAAAAATCTATAAATTCATTAAGAAAACTTGTGGTTTCTCAAAGAGGTCTTTAAATTAAAAGTGTAGCTGAAGTTGCATGCTAAAGATCAGCTAGATACACACAGACAAAACTGTGATGTTTTGATTTTGTAGGAGAATACATTTTTAAAAGGTTGAACTCTAACCTTTGTAGCCTAAAACAAATTTTCAGTTAGGGATATAACATGACTTATAAATCCCAAAACAAAGTTTTAATTGCATAGTAGCCTTATTATCTAAGTTAACCCAAGCCATTTTTAGAATGTGGAAATTACCGCTGACTCAGGAGCTTTGTAACAATTATTCAATAGTTATAATATGTTACTATACTATATTACAAAGAAAATCTACAAAATACAATTCAATATACAAAAATATTTTGAATTTATAGATTTATGTATTTTGGGTTTACTCTAATGTACAAATACATGTAATTATCAAATATAAGTAACTAGAGGCCCGGTGCACAAAAATTTGTGCACTCTGTGGAGGTCCCTCAGCCCGGCCTTTGCCCTCTCGCAGTCTGGGACCGCTCGGGGTGACCACTTGCTGGCTTAGACCTGCTCCCCAGGAGATTGGGCCTAAGATGGCAATCAGACATCCCTCTGTCAGCCCAGCAGCCCTTGGGGGATGCCCACTTGCCAGCAGGGAGCAGACCTAAGCTGCAGTCAAACATCCTTAGCGCTGCTGAGGAGGCAAGAGAGGCTCCCACCACCACTGCTGTACTGGCAGCCATCAGCCTGGCTTGTGGCTGAGC
>NW_005364031.1:2791414-2805301 GCF_000412655.1 Myotis brandtii
GGTGACTGAAGCTCCCAACCTCTCCTTTTTTTCTTTTATTCTGGGATTTATTTACCTTCTATTGCTGTCACTGGAGCTGAGAGCCAGCTTTAGCTCTGAGGCCGGCTCCAGCTTGAGGCCTTGGCTGCTGAAAGCAGGGATCTGGGTTTGTTTGGGTTCTATAATTGCAACATTGTTTCGGTCCTGCTCGCTCCAGCTCTGAAGGCTGAAAGCAGGTATCTGGGTTTTGTTTAGCTTCTATAATTGCAGCATTGTTTCTTAGAATGCAGCTCAGAGGCCGACAGCGGCAGGCGGGGAACCTTGGCTTCCTCCATCACTGGAGTAAGCAAGCCTCCTGTTCGCTTCAGCTGCCTGGCTGCCGGCCGCCATCTTGGTTGGCAGTTAATTTGCATATCGCCCTGATTAGCCACTGGGAATCGTGTCAGAGGTATGGTTAATTACCATGTTTGTCTATTATTAGATAGGACTAGAGGCCCAGGGCATGAAAATTCATGCACTGGAGTGGGGATTTCTCAGCCCGGCCTGACCCCTCTCACAGTCTGGGAGCCCTCAAGGGCAGGAGGTGACCCGGCAATTAGGGGAAGGTGACGCCCATCACACCTCTGCTGCTGCCACTGCCTGCAGCGCAAGCCTCGGCCGACCCTGGTTACCTGAGCCTTGGGTGGCCCTGGGCAGCTGGGCAGCTGCCATCTGAGGCTTGTCTTTGCCTCAGGCCAGCCCTTGGCAGTTGGGCAGCCAACATCTGAGGCTTGCTTGTGCCTTGGGCGTCAGCTGGGCTGCCACCATCCAAGTCTTGACTGCGCCTTGGGCCAGCCCTGGGTGGCTGGGGGCTGCAGGGACTGGGGAATTCTGGAGGCAGGAGGAGAGTGGCTGTGTCCACCTGGGGGTGGGCCTGGCCTTGCCACACCTGCCACCCAGGTGGGGCTGAGGGGACTGGGTGCCGCCATCTTGTGGCTGTGGGCACCGCCATCTGTGAGGGCGTGGCAATTAGCATATTTCCTCCTTATTGGCTGTGGGCACCACCATCTTTGAGGGCGGGACAGTCAATTAGCATATTCCCTCTTTATTAGATAGTAGGATTGTGTATTTTAGGAAATGGCTTATCTTTCTTCTTTGTTAATACATTTTCAAATGTCATTTCCATATCTCTAATTTTCTTTAGCTAATATATTGGAACATTCTCTAGAGGAAGAGAAAGTAGAGGTAGAGGTAAGGCCTCACACTGAAACATATATTTACACATATGTAGAGGTCAATTTTTATATTCAGTCTAGCCCGACTAATATGGGCAATTGATTTTGTAGAACTAGCCACACTACAGTTCCCCATTGAGTTCAAAGAGTGTAAGTTTAGTCACAAAGAGAATCAGTACAGACTCAGAAAAACTCATCACCTCTACTGGAGTGCCAATGCCAAGAGCAGGTGGGGGCCAAGAATCCTGGCTGCATCTAGAAAAAAAAAAAGACAATATAGATATAACATAGAGTGCTGAGATTACATTAAAGATACTGGAAAAAGTTTTTTCATAATGAAAGATTCAGTTCCAGGAGGAAAGACATTGTGGTGGGAAGGACTCCTGTTAGGATTTTGGAGTTCTGGTCTTGGCTCTGTTCCAGCTCTGTCCCTCACCAGTAATATAAAGGGAGCCCATCAGCTTATCATCTTCAGCAGTGGCTGCCTCATTTCCCAGTGAGAGAGGTAACGTGATGCTCTCTAGCATCTAGGGTTCTGGGAGATGTTTATGGAAAGACAAAACAAACTCTGAGTTCGTGTTTTATCTACAAGTATGTACATATGGTAAAAGAGGCCACAAAAACAACTCTAAATAAAATCTCTCTTAACAACTCATGATAATAAAAAAGATGAAAATAAACATTACTACATTTGAAATAGAAAATTTTGCTAGTCATACACACATGCATGCACGCACAACGAAACAAAAAACAAAATATCTCATGAACACAGATATAAATTCTAAAATAATTTTAGAAACAAAATCACATTTTCTACACCTTTGTCTATATTTTTACTGCGGATTATATTTACTTTACATAAAATCAGGTCCACTGTTGAACTGAAAGAAGCGGCCAATGATATGACACTCACCAAATACATTTTTTAAATATGCAATGAACTTTTTCCACATGCCCTCTAGGGAAGCATCTTCTTTAGGCTCATGCTTCCAAATTTCATTAAAGTAAACAATTACACCACAACTACAATGATTCTTATCTACTCTAAGCTCAATATGGCAACGTGTAAAGAAAATTTTCACTGTCTATTCTAGACCCAGAATTTAATGAAAACATTTAAAAATTTAAATATCTCAAGGGAGTTTGGGCTTAAAAAATTTAAAGATCATAAATTAAACAAAAAAATTACTGCATTCTGGTCTATGTGAGAGATTTTGCCAGACTTCAGTTCTGGTTATAATTAATTTTTCTGGTGTATCACATTTTTCTTTCAATGAAAACACTGCTTGCCCTGGCAGGTTTGGCTCCGTGTATAGAGCATTGGCCTGTGGACTGAAGTGTCCTGGTTTTGATTCCTGTCAAGGGCACGTGCCTGGGTTACAGGATCGGTCCCTGGTGGGGGGCATGCAGGAGGCAGCCAATCAATAATTCTCATCATTGATGTTTCTGTCTCTCTCTCCCTCCCTTTCCCTCTCTGAAATCAATAAAATATATATTAAAAAAAACACACCCTACTTAAGTAGCATACAATCATAACCTCTTAGCCACTTTATAAATAGAACTTGTATATAAATATTTTTTATTAAATGTTGGATTTGGTTACCTAAATCACAAAGTTCACAAACTTACAAAGGTAACTAATAAATATAGCCACTCAAATGCATCATGGCAGCTATTAAACATATTTATTTTTTTCTTTACTAAAATAAAAGTTTCTTAAAATCAAACTATGAATAAAATAAATTAAATTTGTATTCTTTCTAAAATATTACAATTACTCACTGTTTCAGCACAGAGTACAGTTTTGGGAACATATCAGATATTCAAATAGCAACTAGAACTTGTGGGCTTATAGCTTTTAAGAATGAATTATGCTATATATGTTTGAGAATGCAAAAATTCATTACAAACATAGCCTCTCAGAGTTTGTGCAGCCAACCTGAGGCCTGACTAACCTATAAGAAAGCAAGAATACTTATTTTAGCTCAATAATTAGGCATTTGTCTAGTAAACATTAAGAAAATGATAAAATACATACTATCATATATACTATCTTTTTGTTCATCAAAGTATCACCAAAGTATCATTTATTCTATAACATATAATTGGTATATGTACAAACTTAAAATGAGAGAAGAAGAAAACCAAGGCTGGAACACTGGAACTTCAAGGGAAAAAACACATATGAAAATTATAAACATAATTTAAGATATTATTTGTGTATATGAAAAACTTTAAATTGAAGATTTGGGAATCAAGAAGCTCTTTCTCTTTCTTTGGTTATATTTCATGGGGTACCAACATCTGGGCAGAGAAGAGGATAACTAACTAGCATCCCATAACCTAAACTTTGGTTATATTTCAGGGGGAACCAACATCTGGGAAGAGAAGAGGATAACTAACTAGCATCCCATAACCTAAAGTCCTAATTGTATTTAGTTAAAACATACATAAAATACATAAACATTAGGTTTTTGGCATTTTAAGTTTTAAATTATATATTTTAAGAACTTTAAATAGTGAATCCCTTAGAGCAATAGTAAATATTTTTTAACCTCAATAAAATATTTCAGACCTCAGCATCTGGTAAGACGTAATGATACACATTTGTTTATTATTCATTTAAAAATAAATTTTCTGGTCTCATTTGATTTTCTTCCAGAAGGATTATACCACTACACATGTTTAGGTAGATTGCTTATTCCTTACATTTAGTAATAAGCTGTTTCCCTTTTCTCTGAAACATCAAAGTCATAAATGAATCTGTGACTATTCTAATAGCATCCCCATTACTAATGAGTTACTAAATGGGTGTTGGAGTCATAGTTTAATATTTACCTTAAAAAAAAAACAAAAAGAAAGTTGAGCTTGAGAGACATAGAGGATTATAGGAAGATTTTGTCATCTGATTTGGAAAATAAACAAAATTTTCTCCACTAGTTTCAAAACAGAAAGATTTTACACATTAACAATTGAAGCATGGTTCCTCAATAATCATCTAGACTTAGAGAAACATCAGCAGAACTGATACTATTAGGGAAAATGACTCAATTTGGAGAATGCTGAATGGATAACACTCTAAGACCTTCTTGATAGATGTGAATTAGATGAGAGTAAAATGTGAAATAGCGTGTCATTCACTGTCCTCAACTTCTCTCATCCACTTCTGATAATCACAGCTAATGGGAATTCATTGCACTTGTCAAAACACCTCAGCATTAAGATGACACGCGATGGAAGTAAAAACAGAGACAAATGATAGCTGTGATGAATGCACTGAGAGGAGCTGAGTGGGCTTGAATATCTCATAAGAGAGGGATCAAGAGGGCCAAACAGAGAAAACTGATAGACATCTATGCAGTGATTTCCTGTTACTTTTACATAACAGACAAATTGCAAGGAGTGCAAGTGGCAGGCCACTGTTCTCTTAGAGAACCAGTGAGTACAGCAAATGTAAAGGATTTACACAGATTTCTTGAGAGGGGCCATGGAGAGTTAACGAGGCAACAGGAGAGAGGGACATCACTACTGTGTATCACTCCAGTAGAGTGGTCCAAGTCATGGCTGGGATGAATTTCAAAATCTGAGGTCTGTACTCCAATTATCTCCTCCAAATCATACTCCAACTGTTGTGTCTTTGAGGACTCACTGCCCTTAGACACAGAGGAGAAAGTGTCTTTCATTCAGAAATAATGTTTTGGTTTTTGTTCTCAGGGTAATAACTGTAATATCAGTTATTTGTCCATTAAGAGATAAAGGGAAAAGAAGAACTGGACTAGAGAGAACTTTAGCCCATAATTTCAAAGTCATTTGCATGAACCTGTGACAGTTCTTCAGTTAAGGCCTTTTCCATTTCTCTAGGACTATCAACAGTGTTTAGAATAGTGATTATTCTTAAATTCGTATCTGATCATTTTGATGAACAAAATATAACAGTAAACTTCTTACCTGGAACTCTCTACAAAAGAAGAAGCACAGAAGAAAGAAAATGTAATTAGTTAGATGAAAATTTCCTACTTAAAAACCAAAACACACTGTAACCGCATCTTTGGGTATATCTGCATTAGTCTTATTTAGATTTGCCTATCAGCCATATAATGCTATTTTCTTAATTCTAAGAGGTGTTTTTTTCAATTCACTATGGGTGCCACTACTTCTAAATTAGGTGCTGATATAGAGGGTAGTTCAAGAGTACTTGGCTTAACTTTAGGTTATGTTCTTTTAAATTTATATTCAAATTCAGACCAAGCTAATAGACATGTCATCGATGGGAGGAAGCTTGGAAAGTACCTAGTTATTGAGGCATTTACATGATATACAGTATATGGAAGTTCTTGATAGTCTTGTTTTTCCCCATTTTCATGCACAATAACAATATCTGACAAGATTTAGACTGGCACAAGTATATTGTCTGTCAAAGGTGCTTTAAGATTTATTTGGCTCTTAGTCGACTCACATTATTACAAGCTTTTTGATACCCAGAGCACAAAGCAGCTTAACATTGTTGCTATTAGTGTTCAAGCCACACTGAAAACACTTCATTAAACAGCCTACTGCAGTGTAATTGTTTAATAATATTTTGATTAGGTTGTTTAGTAGACAATCCATGCTGTAAAACATTCTCTTGCTGTCAAGTGAATTGCTGGTAAAAAGGCTACAGCAAAATACTTAAGTGAGACTCTTAGAAAAGAAGTCAAAGTGCAAAAAACGCTCCAAAAAGACAAAACCTGAGTCACACTGCTCCTCTATTACTTTCTTATGGCTCCTGTAACAAATGACCACAAACTCAGTGGCTTAACACTAAATGAATTTATTATCTTACGGCGCTGGAGGTCAGAAGTCTGGCAGGGATTTCCTCCACTTCCTTGTTTTTTTCCAGCTTCTAAAGGCTTTTAGCATCCTTTGGTTCATGGCTCCCTTCCTTCATCTTTAAAGCCAGCAATGGTCCATTAAGTATTTCTCACAGCCTATTACTCAGACATTGGCTGACTCTTCTACCTCTCTCTTTCACTTGTAAGGCCATTGGGTCTACTCAAATAAACAAGGATAATTTCTTTATTTTAAGGCCATCTATTTGACAATAACCTGCATTCCCCCTTGCCATGTCACATGCATAATCCCAGGTTCCAGGAATTGGGATATGAAAATATTTTTGGGGAGGGGAAAGAGGTCTGCCTACCACACCCCTCATGTTCCCCCATGAAAGTTATACAAAACTCATATTTCACACAGAAACACACTTCTTGGCGTGAGTGGAGTGGGAATTTTAAAAGGAATGTTTTATATATATATATATATATATTTACACACACACACACATATATATAACATACAGAGGTTATATATATAAATATACAGAAGTGAGCAAGAGTAGGTTTAGAGTTGTGAATAAGCAAAACGCACAGTTTATTCCTGTGTTATTGTTAATTATTGTATTATTTATTTGTATTATAAGTGTAAACCTACTTTTGCCCACCTCTGTATATATTTATTCCTTGGTCTTCTTCATTGTTGCACAGAATCTAATTTCAAAGGTTAATATCAAAGTATACATATCCTGTACTCTTGTATTTTTTTTAAATATATTTTATTGATTTTTTTACAGAGAGGAAGGGAGAGGGATAGAGAGTTAGAAACATCAATGAGAGAGAAACATCGATTCAGCTGCCTCCTGCACACTCCCTACTGGGTATGTGCCCGCAACCAAGGTACATGCCCTTGACCGGAATCAAACCTGGGACCCTTCAGTCCGCAGGCCGACGCTCTATCCACTGAGTCAAACCGGTTAGGGCTGTACTCTTGTATTTAAAAAAATACTAATTAGGTCCTCAACATGTGGGAAATATGATTCTATGAGCCTTCATTACCATGGTGAGAAGGACTTCCAGTCCTCAGGAGAAAATGCTGGCTCTGATGGGTGACCCCATTCTTTCTCCCTACTGGATGCCAATAAGCTGTAGCTTGAAGAATGAAGACATGGGCTATGCCATTCTCATCATTTTACTTTCTGGAAATGATAATATTTGGACCTTTTCTGATTAGGGGTTTTGCTACCTCTGCTTGCTGACTTCAAAGAGTGGTAATCTTTAGTGTCATACATAATAGTCATTACTTTTTCAAACATTTCTTAGTGGCAATGCATGTTTACTGGGAAAGTCTGAATAATTCTGCTGAATTAGTAATTTTTATGTCATTTTGCTCAATAAACAATGAAAGTTTCTTCATTTTTTAGATGGTATGCAAAAATATATACATTTTTATGTCTTATAAAATGTTTTCATTATAGTCTCATAAATTTTATAATAATAAAATGTTTTCAATGTTATGGACAATAATTTTCTAACCTCACCAGTTTGTGTCCCAATCTCTGAATATTTTCCAAGATGGAGGAACCCAATATTTCTGAAAGCTTGTTCTATCTTCATTAAGTTCCAAATAGTAAAAATATATTTTTTAAATCAAGACCAGTTCTTCCGGTTTGCATGGTATTTTAAATCGGTTTGGTGAAGTCCAGCTTCTTGATAGTTACGTAGAATAATTGTAATTTCTGTCTTTGTCTCATCCCTACAAATATTTTAAAAGCCTGCAATCTATGTCCTGTGATAGAATAAACATCTCCAACCCCTGTTATACCTTGGTCCAGATCATTGCCTGGTCATGCACATTTCAAAAGAGTCCAGTTTATATTAGTAATTTCCTTAAAGGCTTATTCCTGGAAGTAAATAGTATGCTCTGGGTGTGATTTGATTAGATTTTCCCCAACTCCCTACTTAGATACTAAATTTCCTTTGATGTAGACAGAGGTCTGTGTGTGGTATAAACCATCACAACTCACTTTTTATTTTTACAGTATGTTTTAGTCAAAACTGCTGATGTTTTTATTTTGTTTTGTTTTTTTACCTTATTTAGTTTATTTTAGTATTGCTGTTGTCTTTTTTATTCTCTATTTGTACTCTTAGTTTCTCTTATTAATCTAATTTTTAATCTATTTTTAATATGAAAATAAAAACTTTAAATATGGCTTCATTTAAATTCGCTTTGTTTGATGTAGTTGAAGCTGAAAGAGAGCTGCTGAGATACTGATTCTCTAACCCAAACCTATGCCGTTGGCTAATGCCCTGGGTATCTTCACAAAAGTCATGGATAAAAGTTGAATGCGATTAGTCTAAAGAATGCCAGCAAAAGTGTTCTTCAATGCAGGAAGCAACACGCTTCAGGCAAAGGCTTTCTCACTCACCTGACTGGAACATTGGCTATTGCAGTAATTTCTAAACATCAATTTTTATTTATTTATTTTTTTACTGAAGATCCTTAGCACTTTTTACATAAAACTGAATGCATAATACTGGTATGTGTAACAAATAAAGGTGGCACTTCTCTGTCAGACGGTGGGCTAGCATCCCAGAGCTCATTGCCCAGTTTCTGCTTTACTGGGGAATCCCTCTGTTGGCCTCTAGGACTCCAGGCCTGAAATCTGGCAGTTTCAAATTGTCAGTCTTGTAAAACAACAACAGAAACCTTAGTCCAAACTCATTTAAATGAATGCTGTGAATCAGTAAATTTCACAATCAGGTCTACTCTTTTTTTTTCTTTTTCTAGTTAGTTTTCATTTGTTCTTTCAAAATGTCAGCAGTAACTAGTGTCTATTTAATTGTTTCTTGCTGTTAAAGTTCATGCTGGGGTCTGAAACCATGACATTATCATTGTTATTAAGCAAAATCTCTAGTCCTTAGTCTAATTTAACATTACAACCAGAAAACACAAAGTTTAGAATTAGCCATTTCAGCCAGAAGAGATTTTAGAAACTGTTGAAGTGATTTTACAGTCTCATTTTACAGATGAGAAAACTATAGCCCAGGGAAATTAGAGAACATTGTTAATGACAAACAGCTAGAAGTTAAGAGAACAAACCCCTCATTTTGAATTTGTTGATCTTTCCTACATTTTCAGACTAACATTGTTTTTTGTTGTTGTTTTTTTAAGAAATGTATTAGATACGTGAAAAAGGTGAAACCTAAATACATTTGAGTGCAGTCAGATCTTCCTGTTGTCTTACAAATCATATATGAATGTTAGTCTCCATACTTTCAGGAAATTATAAATTTCAACAATGAATTTGATAAAGGCTTATAAGAACTTGTGACTGTTTTAACTAACACTGCATTATCCCTATATAGTTTGAATTTTGATGTAAAATGTTTCTGAGGAAAGTAAGGGCATACAAAAGGAAAATTTGCTATCAGTTTATATGAAAATTTACCAGTTTCTTAGGAGATACCAAGATTTCACCTGTCATTGAGATATGCCATGGGCAGAATATTTTTAAAAGATTTAAACTACAAAATCACTTCCTGACTTTCATATAAAGACATTCATTTACGTATGCACATAGTAACATCTTAATGTGACAAAGGGACAAAAGGCCATTTAAAGGCACTGTTTAATTTGTAATCTTGAGGAGAAATACATTTTGTGCCAACACCCTTTGTACCTATTGAACAAAAATTATTAGAGCTCTTAAATGTACCTGTTGAAATATGTAATCATCCATTATTAGAATGAAAAAGAGATTATTTACTAAAATAATATTTTCAATCTTGGGCAACAATAGTTTAATGACAAAAGTAATTCCAACATTTTTTCTATTTTTTAATGTTTCTACTTTGTTTCAAAATGCTGGACTCTCCTATCCAAAGAGGATCTGCGTTGTGTTTCTTGCTTTACCAATATCTTCAGTACGTTAAACCCACTTTGAAGAAGAAAGGTATGTGGGTTCAATAAGGCGTCTTGTTGCTGAAAACTGCCTGAGATTTGGAATTTAGAAAGTTAGGAGAGTCTGTTTTGCTTATGAGAAAGGTTTAAATGGAACATTTTTTCTGGAAGTTTAGGATAGCACCTTAAGGTATAAAAATATCAGTGCTCTTGGAGTCATACTAATTACACCCCTTCTCACTAAAGCTTAATTATTTTATATCCTAATTGATTTATAAATAATGCTGGACATATTTGTGTAAAAGAAATCTACTAGTTATACATTATTTGTGGAAGATTAACTAATTAATGAACTTGATTTTATATATACACATACATATACATAACATACAATTCTAAGGGATTTAAATTATTTTTTATTAAATTTTCTGCTTTTTTCTTACATGATTATCACCAAGTATCATGTTCTACAAATAATCAAAAGCCAATCTAATTCTTCAGTTATCATGGATAAATGTTTTGCATAAAAATCTGAATAATTAAACTATTACTCAAGTCATTGCCTGAATTAAAAAAAAAAAAGTGATGAATGGTATAGAAAAACCATTAAACTAACACAGTTCCAACAACACAAATTAGCCCAAGATATGCAGTCATTCTTACATCCTCATGACTGCAACGACTCCCAATTGGGTGTCTTTAAATAATTGTGTCTCTTATTTATAATAAAATCAAAATGATATTTTTTGTTGTTTCAGAATCTTAGACTAGTATGTCAAAATACACTGAATTGTTTAGCTTGGTCTGTTTATTTGTTTACTCTTCAGTTAGCAGTTAATCATAATTAAAAATCATTGTGTCTTAGAGTGCTTCAAAGAATATTTTCAGTCAAAATCTAAATCCAATTATAATAGTGCATCTAACCAAAATAGAATGAGGAAAAGGTCATTGAGTTAATATAACTACAGTGGTAAACACATGCATGACTAATGTGTATTTTAATTAACAACTCTGAACATTATCTACCACATATAACAAATCACACATAACTCTTAAGATGGGATAAGCTTAATCAAGCTTTGAAAACTTCACAGAAGATCAGTCCTATAGGCAATTTGGCATATTCTCATTGGAGAGAGGAAAGAGCTTTAATTTTTAATGAAATTATTAGAAGCCAGTTTGTCCCTTAGTTCATTAAATTTGAATTCTCATCTGAAAATCATATAATCCTATACTAAAGGAAAAAAGCAAACTAACTGCTTTTATCATTACTTTGTTCTCAGTAGAACTTATTTCAAAACATCTATTTTAAAAATTCTTAAGAAACAAGGAAAAAATTAGCATAGTCTAAAATGCCATGTGGCTAGAACTTAAAAATTGGATTTATGTGTATTAATGAATTTGTAATATTTTCCAGGAAACATATTTTAAATCATAAAGTTCCAGGTTCTTCCCTGCAACCTAAGTAAGTAGAAAGGACAATGTAAATTTTTTTTTATGCCAACCTTCCATTATTGCCACCCACGTATTGCTGGATGGTGGTAGTGATGCAAAGCTAGCAACCAACTTAAAAATTGACTATTTATTGTGATACATTTTATACATATCTCAAAATTAAGCTTTTTTTTTTTAACTAAAACATGTGCTGTCAATCCTTCTCCATAACAATCCTCCCAATGATATGTGACGATATTAAGCAAAGATATACCTACAGGGGCTAATTTCAAATTCAATCTATTGAAGGTGAGATTTAATAGTGATTCACCTACAAAACCAGGGAGTTTAAAAAAAGAGGGGGGAGAAAGCATTTAAACAGCAGAATTTTAAGTATGTCAGTATCTGTATCAACAATTAAATTTTTTTTTAATTAGGTGCACAATGGTTCCAGATCAAATGCTCTTCAAGGATAAATAATTTGAGCTTATAGGAAATGGAAGGGGTAGTTAAAGGAAAGGTTGCCAACAGAAAGGGGCTTCCACTTGCCCTAGATCCTCAAAGAAAAAGAGCTTCAATTCATTCTAGATAGCTTTTGTTCCGGCCCTCCGGTCCAGTTTAAGAACCCATTGTGGCCCTCGAGTCAAAAAGTTTGCCCATCCCTGCCCTAGATCCTCAAAGAAAAAGAGCTTCAATTCATTCTAGATACTACATGGGGGCCCTCCTTCATGGCCCAGCTCAGAATTCAATTTATTTTTCAGTTGGGTTAAGTTAAAAAAAAAAAAGACAAATAGATGTGTCTTCAGTGTTTATATGATACATTTACGTGATCTAAGGGAAAATTCAAAAGTGATTTTCACTATGCTTTTGAAGTCAGATACATTTTCCACATTCTAGAATTCATAAGGAGGTTAAGTCATTGATTCCTGTTAAAATGAAAAAGGTGAGTAGCCTGTTTGAGAGATTAAAACAAATAGAATTTTCTTTCTAACCATGACCCAACTGTATTTCTTATGTATCCACTCTATTGGTTTGAGATCATTTGAGAATTTCTCTATACTTTTAAACTTACTGACCTCCATCACCTATTATTTACCATGGATGCCTAAAAGATAAGAGAAATCAAGATCACTTTGAAAGTACCAGTAAATATGGTATGTTCTTATGCTCCACTAATTGATTTAATCCATACTTTATTATCAATATTTTTAAAAATATACCTAAAGATACATACTCTAAGTTTGTATACAGTAGTCCCCCCTTATCCACAGGGGATAATTTCCAAGAACCCAAAGAGATACCTGAACTATCAGATAGTACCAAACCCTATGTATACTGTTTTTTGGTTTTGTTTTGTTTTTTACTATACATACATTCTTATGATAAAACTTAATTTATAAATTAGGCACAGCAAGAGATTATTATGGCTTCTTTTTGGCATCACTACTCTTGCACTTTGGAGCTATTATTACAGCGGTTCTCAACCTGTAGGTCGCGACCCCATTGGCGGTCGAAAGACCCTTTCACAGGAGTCGCTTAAGACCATCCTGCATATCAGATATTTACATTACGATTCATAACAGTAGCAACATTATAGTTATGAAGTAGCAACGAAAATAATTTTATGGTTGGGTCACAACATGAGGAACTGTATTTAAAGGGCCAGAAGGTTGAGAACCACTGCATTATTAAGTAAAATAAGGGATATTTGAACATCGGCACCGTGATACCTCAAAAGTCTATATGATAACTAAGTGACTAATGGGAAGATGGCTTATATGTCTCATGGATAGGCTGGACAAATGGATGGTTCACATACCAGATAGGATGGAGCAGGATGGCAAGAGATTTGGTTATGCCACTCAGTACCTTGCTGGATTTAAAATTTATGAATTGTTTATTTCTGGAAATTTTTATTTAATAATTTTAGACCCAGGTTAATCATAGGAAACCATGGAGAATGAAACCATGAATATGAGAGGGACTATTGTATTGTCATTTTAATATTTTAAATTATTCTTTCCCTAGATTGAGTTACTTTTGGAAGTATAATTAGCTCATCTAGACACTTAGAGCACTACTGATTATGTTAAAATGCTCGAATCCACTGCCACATTCTCTACCATTTCTTTGTCCGAAGGTGCATGATGCTTCTTATTGTCAGAAGCAATTTATGCATGAGAGGTAAAAGTCATGGGTCAATGAAATGAGCTTTTAAGAAAAGAATTATTTTAAAAATATAAATGTTGTTTTTTCTTTTAAAAAGTATAATTACTAAATGCTTAGTTGATAAAAAGTATTTAAATACATGTGTGTGTGGGCAAATGCCATAAAAAGCCATTGACCCATCCCTCAGTTTAAGAAAAAAAGACAAATTACTATTACCTTTTATATAATTTTTTATTTTTATTTATTTATATATTTTTCTCTCTTTATTGATTAAGGTATTACATATGTGTCCTTATCCCCCAATTCCACCCCATTCATGCCCTCACCACCCCCCCTGGTTTCTGTGTCCATTGGTTAGGCTTATATGCATGCATACAAG
>NW_005364031.1:2805391-2817134 GCF_000412655.1 Myotis brandtii
TTATATTCCACAAATGAGTGAGATCATGTGATATTTATCTTTCTCTGACTGGCTTATTTTGCTTAGCATAATGCTCTCCAGTTCCATCCATGCTGTTGCAAATAGTAAGAATTCCTTCTTTTTTTACTGCAGCGTAGTATTCCATTGTGTAGATGTACCACCGTTTTTTAATCTACTCATCTGCTGATGGGCACTTAGGCTGTTTCCAAATCTTAGCTATGGTGAATTGTGCTGCTATGAACATAGGGGTGCACATATCCTTTCTGATTGGTGTTTCTAGTTTCCTGGGATATATTCCTACTATTACCTTTTAAATGGCTTGTGTGTCCCTCCCCAAACTGATATCCATATCTCCATCCTCTAAGTATGCATGTCCTCAAGTTTGTGTAAATCATTTATGTGCTTTTTCTTTATAATTGTACCATCTGTAATTTCTATTCTTTAATATATATTTTTTACTTGTGCAGTTCTTACTTAATATGAATGGAATCATACTGCTTATAGTATTCTGTGACTGGCTTTTTACATTCAACTTTATGATCTAAGGTTTCATCCATGCTCTTTCGTATAGTTGAAAATAATTTATTTTTATATTGAATAGTAAACCACTTCATGAATATGCTGGGATCATTTATCATTTTATTATTTATGACCACTTGAGTTTTCAGCTTTGATTTGTTTTGTTTTATACTCATTAAAACTTTTGGGATAGCCCAGCTGGTGTGGCTCAGTGATTGAGCATTAATCTATGAACCAGGAGGTCATGGTTCTGTTTCCAGTCAGGGCACATGCCCAGGTTGCAGGCTTGATTCCTGCTTTGGGGGGTGGGGAGTGTGCAGGAGGCAGCTGATCAATGACTCTCTCTCATTGATGTTTCTATCTCTCTCTTCCTCTTCCTTCGTGTCGCTGAAATCAATAAAAATATATTTAACAAAAAACAAAACAAAAAACTTTTGCTATAAACATTCTTACTTATATCTTCTGGTTCACTTTTGAAAGAGTTTCTTTAGTTCTGTGATTGGGAGTGGAATTGCTCAGTTTAGGATTAGCCTGTCTTTATATTTATTAAATAATGTCCATTTACTTTCCAAAGTGTTTGTACTAATATACACTCCATGAGTATTATATGACACTTGGTTATTATTGTGTATTTCCCCAAACATTAAATATTTTCTAGTGTATAGTATTTTTGCAAATCTAGTGGGAGTGAAATTATATCTCATTGTAGGCTTATTTTACATATCCGTAAGTACTAATTAAGCATCCTTTTATAGGCTTATGTGCCAGTTGAGTTTCATCTTGTGTAAAATGACTATTCAAGACTTTTCCTACTGGGTAGTTTGTTTCAATTAAAAGCTCAAGTTCACCTGTTTGGATCCTCACACAAGACCCAGATTCAGTATCAGCTTATCACTTAGGATACTCGATTTATTAATTTTTTTGGCTTCTCAATGATATTACTGATAAAAGGTTAATATCCAAAATTTATCCAAAAAATGTATACAACTCAACACCATAACAACCAACAATCCAATTTTAAGAAATGGGCAAGGAGCCTAAATAGACAGTTCTCCAAAAAGAATATACAGATGGCCAATAAACAGATTTTTAAAAATGCTCATCTTCACTAATTATCAGAGAAATGCATATTAAAACTATAATGAGATATGACCTCACACCTGAGAGTGGCTATCATTAATAAATCAACAAACAACCTATGTTGGCAAGGATGTGTGGAGAAAGGGAATCCTCATGCATTGTTGGTGGAAATGCAGGTTGGCGCAGCCTCTTTGGAAAGCAGTATGGAGTCACCTCAAAAAATTAAAAATGGAACTGACTTATGACCTAGTGATTCCACTTCTGAAATATATCCAAAGAACCCTGAAACACTAATTCAAAAGAATATATGCACCCCTATGTTCATTGCACTGTTATTTACAATAGACAATATTTAGAAGTAGCCCAAGTGTCCATCTGTAGATGAGTGGATAAAAAAATTGTGGCACATTTACAGATGGAATACTATCCGGCCTTAAGAAAGAAGGGACTCTTATCGTTTGTAACAGCAATAGATGAACCTGGAGAGTTTTATGCTAAGTGAAATAAGCCAGTCAGAGAAAGACAAGTATCATATGATATCACTTATATGTGGAATCTAATGAACAAAATAAATTAACAAAATAAAAGCAGACATATAGATACATAGAACAAACTAACAGCTGTCAGAGGGGAGGGAGTTTGGGAGGCTGGGTGAAATGATAAAGGGATTAAGAAAGAAAAAAAACAACTAATAGACTGACAATAATATGGTGATTACCAGAGGGAAAAAGGGGCGGGGGGTAGAAGAGGGAAAAGGGGAGATAAATGGCAATGGAAGGAGACTTGACTTGGGAGGGTGAACACACAATATACAGATGTATTATAGAATTGTCCACCTGAAACCTATATAATATTATTAACCATGTTGTCACCACAATAAATTCAATGCAAAGAAATATATAAATAAATAATTTTTTCGGCTTCTTAATATTCTTTGATTTCTGGTCAGATCATTGATGAACCTAAAATAATTAAAATTTAATCTGTACTTTTAAGTATTTTAAAGAACATATTTTAGAAACAATATCTAGTCTCTCAAACTAGAAAAAAGAGATTAATATACAACTCTTTTTTTGTTGTTTTGTTAATCCTCAACAGGGATATTTTTTTCAATTGATTTTTAAAGAGAGTGGAAGGGAGGAAGGGAGAGAAGAAGTAGGGGGGGAAGAAGAGAAACATTAATGTGAGAGAGACACATCAATAGATTGCTTCCTGCATGCACCCCAGCTGGGGCTGAGGAACAAACCTGCAATCCACGTACATGCCCTTGATCAGGAATCAAACCTGCCACCCTTTGGTGTGCCAACTAATGCTCTACCACTGAGCAACACCAGCCAGGGCTGGTATGCAACTTTTTATGACCTGCTAAAAATAATGAAAATAAATAATACTGAAATTATGGCCATAAAGTTTAATTTTTTTGTTTTCATTTTATTTATTTACTTCTGTAGTCCCATTTATTCATTGTTTCTTGTGTTTCCCTTGCCCAAGAAAATACTAGTATATCAGAAAAAAATATTACAAAGAGAAATGTCTGAGATTGTACTGCTTATGTTTTCTTCTGGGATTTTTATGGTACTGAATCTAATATTTAAGTCTTTAAAATCACTTTTAGTTGAGTCTTGTGAATGGTGTCAGATGTGGTCTGATTTAATCTTTTGCACTTATCTGTCCAATTTTTCCAACACCATATTCTAATAGACTACCTTATTGTATGTTCTTGCCTCCTTTGTCAAATATTAATTAACTAGAGGCCTGGTGCACAGATTCATGCACTGGTGAGGTCCCTTGGCCGGGCCTGCACCCTCTTGCAATCCCTCAGGGGATGTTGGTCTGACAGATTCAGCCTGATCCCCACAGGCCAGGCCAAGGGACCCCACTCGTGCACGAATCCGTGCACAAAGCCTCTGCTATGCATATAAGATCTTTGGTTAATCTCTTCCCACCCTCCTCCCTCCACCCTTCCCTCTGAGATTCATCAGTCTGTTCCACCTTTCTATGCCTGTGTGTTGAGCATCTGCCCCCTGCTCGTCAGTGGGTGTCATAACGACCGGTCGAATGGTGAACGGTTGCTTACAGCAGAACGACTGGTCGCTATGATGCACATAGACCACCAGGGTGCACACGCTCAGCTCAGGAGCTGCCCCCTGGTGTTCAGTGCACTCCCACAGGGGGAGCGCCATTCAGCCAGAAGCTGGACTCACGGCTGGAAAGCGCAGCGCTACCGAACCATGGCAGCAGGTGCAGTGGGCCAAGATGAGCGCAAGCAGCGTGGCGCTTGGCCCTGATTTGTGTTCCTCCCTGACCACCTGCCACTTGGGACACTGCTACATCCCCCGAGGGGTCCTGGACTGTGAGAGGGATGTCTGACTGCCGGCTTAGGCCCAATCCCTGTGCCGTTCTCTATTGAAGGCAGTCAGTCTGAACAACTCAGTGACTCAGGGAAGCACAGGGAATTCAGGGTGAGCCTGCCTCCCCGCTTGACTCACCCACTAGATGGTATTCGCAGGACAGACCGTGTGGCCCAGCCCATGCATGTGCAGCAGCTGCTGAAGCTCAAGCAGCAGGCTGTGCAGCAGCAGAAGGCCATCCAGCCATAAACCTGCAGTTGGACATCTCCCGAGGGGTCCCGGACTGCAAGAGGGCGCAGGCCGGGCTGAGGGAACCCCCCCCCCCACAGTGCACGAATTTCGTGCACTGGACCTCTAGTATAGATTATAACATGTGGTTTATTTCTGGGCTCTCTATTCTGTTCCTTTGATTTATATGTCTGTTTTTATGCCAGTTCCATGCTGTTTTGATTAATATGGCCTTGTAGTGTAGTCTGATATCAGTGACATGAATCTTCCAGCTTTGTTCTTTTTTCTCAAGATTGTTGTGGCTTCTTTTAATATAAATTAATTTATTGAGCATTCATTTATTGAATATATTTTATATACATGGCCTATAGCAGGCCTTTTATGTATACCATCTCAATTATATCACCAACATTAGAACATAGGTATTTATGAGGATTCTCAGCTCAGTAAAGTATATAATGAGATGCTGAATATTACACAGACTGGAAATAAAGTCTGCATTTAATAGAAACTTCAAAAAATTGAATTGTAATTGAAGACTTTTTTAATAACATTCTTTCACGAATACTATTATATATATTCTAGTAAATATAAGTGTATTTATAGGCATCAAGAAAGTACATAAGCCAGTTTTAGATGGACAATGAGTGCATTTCACTTTGATGCTGTGTCCAATTGTTGTCCAAATTACTACTAAGCAATTTCTGACCCCAGAATCCAATCACATATCACTTTGCTTCAGTCAACATGACAAGTCTATTATACCCAGGCAAGTCACTCCTCAATTCTTGTTTCCCAAAAACACTCATTCATCAGTGATATCAATATATCATATGATTCGAGGAAAAGTAATCACCAAGTGATGTTGCAAAAAGCAAAGTGGATAACAAATAAAATAAAAAACTTATAATCAGTTTTTTAAAGTGTTTTTTTCAAATATTAACGCAAAATTCTATGTACTTTACAATAGTTAATATTATTTATAAAGATAAATTACCTGACATTATATAAATCATTTAATTTGTATTCATTACTTATCTGAAATACAGTGTCAACAGAAAGATGAATTTAACAAAACAATAGCCTCTTCATAAAAAAGCTTTTGAGGTACTATTATCTATTTTATAAAAAACTTATATGTCCTTAATTCAGAAGTTAAACACTTATTCTATTAACATTTTCTCTGATTTCTTAGGTTCTAATTAAGTAAACCTTGAAAATGTCCACTAAAAGAACCTAAAGTAATGACATATTTTGAAGAACAATAAGCAAGTAATGTTTAAAAATCATATACAAAAAAGCAGCAAATTTTAAAGGAGTGAAACACCTTAATATTCCTTGAATACATCAGAAAAATAATAAATGTTTACTATCACATTTTAAATCACTAAGAATACTTTTTAAATGAAGATTTATAAATGGTGAAGTTCAATTTCAATAAAAATTGCACAAAGAATCTTTTTATTGACCTTGGTAAATTGAAATAATATTATTCATGACACTGTTAATCTTGTTTAATTATGGTATATGTGAGGCTGGGCTGCTTTGGCTCACTGGGCAATCAGAGAACAGGGGGCCTTGGAGACAGGGTCAGGGGGTTAGCCCTGGATGAGCTGTTGCTGCTCATTGTTCCCCTGGTCGTAAGTTTCATGGGGTGCCTTAGAGGTTAGGGAATATGTGCTGGGGGAGGAGAGGGCAAGTGCACTGGGACCTTCATTTTCAGGGGTTTTAAAGGCTGGTCATTTAGGGAAGGTTGTGGGGGCTGATCAACAGAATATTCATCAGCTTTATGCTGATATAGCAAAATGAGATTTATTCTCTAAATTTGTCTGTTCTTGGTGTGTTTGGCAAATGGCACTTAACTGGATTTCTGTTACCTATCTCCCTGAGTAGGGTGATTTAAATTATTTATCCTCTTGTTGGGGAGGATAAGTACAAACATTTACTTTTAAGTGTCCTTGGTTTAGCAAAGATAGGATTTACTAGGTGGATTTACTGCTGTTTAACTATCTGTCTTCGTTTCCCTATTCCACCTTTCCTGGAATTTTCCTAGCTTCTTACCATTCTATAACAGAAATAAGATGTAAAATTTGGGCACTTTCAATGGCCATGTTTTCTATCATATTAAGGAAGCCAATTGTTGGTGAGAGAGGAAAATTTAACAGTATAAGGTCAGTAAATCTTTGATAAATGATGAGCTATACATTTCCTCCTTTTTATGTTTTTTGTTGTTGTTGTTGTTAGTGTTTACTTTACTTTCTGTAAACTCTTTATTGTGGTGTAAAAATGCTCTATCATGGCTTTTGCATGTGGTTTTTTTAAGCCATATCCTATAAAGTAATAATGTCTTATACAAGCAAAATAACCTCTTGATGACTGCTGGAAGCAATGACAGCAAGAAACAGAAAGCAGTAAAATCAATATCATGAGACTTTCTATTAAGCATGTTGAATTGTCCACATGCTGTAAATGCCTTTCTTCTCAAGGCCTTTCTAGAAAGAGAATTTTTTTAAAA
Source organism: Myotis brandtii (assembly GCF_000412655.1). NCBI lineage: Eukaryota > Metazoa > Chordata > Mammalia > Chiroptera > Vespertilionidae > Myotis > Myotis brandtii. Next base: position 2,812,085 of record NW_005364031.1, read on the forward strand.
AGCTACAAATAGCTACAAACAAAGAGAAAGAGGGAGTAGATATTGGTAGACAATAGAATTTCACTATCTTTGAAAAATAGCTAATAGTGAAGTTAATCAGCAGAGACTATTTCTTATAACATAAGGGCAAACAAGTTTCCAGATTGAAAGAGCTCATCAAAGGCTGAGTACTATGAATGAAACACACATTCAAAACCTCTCTCTCTCTCTCTCTCTTTCTCTCTCTCTCTTGTCTATCCCCCCTCTCTCTCACACACACACACACACAAACCAACATATATTTTATACTTGAGAGCATTAGAATAAAGAGAATACCCCAAAATATAAAAGAAATATCCAAAAATATTCAAAGAAAAAGGACTATGGATAAGAAGTCAACAGTGCAATATAGCTCTCAAAATCCAAAAGAATGTAATTTTTCATTGTAAAATCCTATACCAAGCCAACATTCCATCAGATCTAAGCATTGCTCCCTACTGCTTCCAATTCCTTACCATTCTTCGTCATTCACACTGCTACAATTGCTTCCTAATTTGTCTCCCTGAACCCTTTTTTAGTTCCTGTCCAGTTTGCCTTCATGAAGAAATCAGAATATATTTTTTTTCAGAGTGATATTTTTAACCTACAAATTTAAACATGTCTCCTCCCTGCTGAACATACTTTGATGGCTTCTTACTATTCCATACATGCCCTCAATGCTCTACAATGGTTGGCCCCAACCTATCTCTCATTGTATCTCAATCTCTCCCTTCCTCTTTGTCACAGGTTTGCTGCCCTCATACCATGCTCCTTCTCTCTGTAAGACTTGTACATGATATTATTCAGGGACAAATCTTCAGTTCTTTCTTCACATAGTGAATTCTTATTTATCCTTCAGCCTCACCTCGATAATCACTTTTTAAAAAATCTTTCTTGATCTCACCTACCAGGCAAAGCTGCCCCATTTTACAACCTAATGGTATCAAGTACTCATATGTGAGACTTCTTTCTCAGCTGCAATTGTATATTTTTTTGTGGCTAATTGAATAAAATTTCTTTGAGATATAATAAATTCCATGAGAACAGAGGCTTGTCAATTGTCACATTTCCAAACATAACAGAGTGCCTGAGTCTCAGTAAGCCCTCAATTACTATTGGAAAGAGAGATTATTGGTGGATAGAGGGATAAAAGAATGTATGAATAACTAAATAAATGAGCAAGTTCTCCATACAGTTTGTACTTGGTAATTATTTAGGAACTCAACCAGTAGGCTGACTAAGCCAGCTTTCACCTGCCTTTATAAATAAAGTTTTGTTGGAACATAGTTGTGCCCACCTATTGCCTATGAACGCAGTAAGTGCCACAATGAATACGTTGAGTGGCCCACCACGTCTAAAATATTTAGTAGTTGTTTCTTTACACAGAAAGCTTGCAAACACCTGAACTAGAGGATAAAGATAAACTTAGAATTACAATGGTGATAGAATATACTCCATTTTTCTTTATTTTAATGGGAAAGCATCTAGAATTTCCTGAGTGAGTCAGATTATTTTGGGATATAGATTCTAGGTTATTATGTATAAATTTCAGTATTTTGAACACATTTTTTCCAGTCTTCTATTGGCTTATGTTTCTGATAACAAGGCTTTTATGAATCTAGTTTTCATTTCCTTCAAGAAGTTTTTTTTTTTTCTCTAGTAGTTTTTATGTGTGTTTTTTTTAATTTGTCTTTTTTTTCTGGTAAATAGATTTACTCTTCTTAGCCCTTGGAATATAACAGGGCTATTTCAATCTAAATTCAATATCTTTTATATTCTGAGTGATTAGCTCTTCGATCATAGCACCTCCCTTATTTTTCTAACTACAGTGAAAATTGTTTCTTATTCGGGTCTTTACATTTTTAATTTCTATTTCTTCCTTCATTTTACCTCTCTGCACTGTATTTTCACCTGTTTTTTTCACTTCTGTTTCTCTCTCTCTCTCAATTTATTCACTTTCTCTCCATCTAAAACAATAGTAATATTTTCTCCATCTTGAATTTTTTATTTCAATTACTATATTTTTCAATTCTGAATTTAGAATTGGCACATTTTCATTTATGGCTTCATCCTGTTCATGATCTTCTGAATTTGTTTCCTAAATGTTAACAGACTTTGATTCCTTGGAGGATTTAAAATACACATTTATTTTATTTATATTGTTTTATGTTATCTATGTTCTTGAGCCTCACAATCCTTTCTGAGTCATTGGATACTTTTTAATGTTACTGAAGAGACATTTCAAAGTTTCTTTATATGTTTTATAATTGGTGTTTCGGAATTTCTCTTTGTAGGGGTTTTCTTCCTTGGATTCCCACACTTCCTAATTTTAAACTTTATTACGAAGTTATAGTAATAAAAAGTATGGTATTGGCATAGAAACAGATATATAGATCAATGGAACAGAATAAAGACCCCAGAAATAATCCCATGTAAATATGGCCAATTAATTTACAACAAAGGAGTCAAAAATATACAATGGGAAAGAATAATCTCTTCATAATTGGTGTTTAAGAAACCGGATAGCCACATGCAAAAAAAAATGAAACTGGATTCCTATCTTACATCATACACAAAATCAACTCAAAGCAGATTAAAATTTGAATGTAAGGCCTGAAACTGTAATACTCCTAGAAAAAAAACATAAGGGTAAGCTCTTTGATATTGGAGTTAGCAATTATTTTTTGGATTTTGACACCAAAAGCAAAGTTAATAAAAGCAAAATTAAACAAGTGGGACTTCATCAAATTAAAAGTAGTAAATCTTTTAGCAAAATACTCATATATGTTGATTTTTAAGTTACATATCTCTTTGTTCAAGCAGAGGACAAGCTATTTCTATCCATTGCTCCCTACTGCTTCCAATATCTCTTTGTTCAAGCAGAGGACAAGCTATTTCTATTTTATTCTTTATTTAAAGAATCACTTGAAAAACTGGCCATAAAGTCTGACTTTTTCCAAGTCTTTTAGCTTCCTCATTGAGTGATTACTTAACAACGGTGGCTTTGAAGTAATAAAGAATCTTAATATAAAATCAGTATATTTTCTGTAAACAAGGTATATTGGTTAAGATAGGCTAAATACTATAACAAAGAATACCATAAAGGTTTGTTTCTTACTCATATCTCAGTCCAAATATAGTCTCTGGTAACAAGCTGACAATATGGTGATTCAGAGGCAGTTTCCTTCCATATGGTGGGTCTGCTATCCAATAGTGTCTCCTAATCTCCCTGTGAATTTTGCAATTATGAGATGTAGGTGTTAGCCCAAAGGGCAAGCCAGAGTTCTTATCCCGGGTTCTTGTCCTACGAAGTTTAAAGAATAAAGATAGTGGACTAAAAGATTTTAAGCAAAAGTGTGTTGCCAAAGCCAGTTTGGCTCAGTGGATAGAGCGTCGGCCTGCGGACTGAAAGGTCCCAGGTTCGATTCCGGTCAAGGGCATGTACCTGGGTTGTGGGCACATCCCCAGTGGGGGATCAGGAGGCAGATCGATGTTTCTCTCTCATCGATGCTTCTAACTCTCTATCTCTCTCCCTTCCTCTCTGTAAAAAATCAATAAAATATATTTTTTTAAAAAAAGTGTGGAAATGTATTGCAAGCGTATACAAACTCCTTCCTGGGGAAGGATCCCAAAATAGGTTACCAGTGAGTTTCTTTGTCTAGGGGTTTATAAATGCTGGCAGCTTCTTTGCCGGTACACGGAACCTTCCTCATTTTATGTCCCCTCATGTTTTTCCCCCGATTGGCCGAGTTCCCCCTTCCCTGTCTGGTATCAGTTTCAAAGTTTCAAAGCTACCCTGGGCTCTCCCTTTTTCTCCCCCTTCTCTTGTAACATTCTGCTGTCCTCAGTGCTTGTAAGATAAGTGTTTTGGAGCTGGCTCCACCCATCCATATGCATTCCTTTCCCATGGAGCCTAACTGCCTTTCTTTTCTCTAAATCCTCTCAATTGTATCAAACAACCACAGCCTTCTATTTTGAAAGTAGATAAATCACAAATAATAAAATGATTTGGTCAAATAATGATTTTCAGGGTTTGGGGGCTACTATATACTTTGTCCCGTTATTTTTAGCAGAAATTAATATGCTGGAAGCAGTTTCTTATAATTGTGTATAAACTAAAACAAGCAAAATGGATAATTTTTCTTTTCTGCAGAAAATTTTATTTGAAGATTTTCTACATGTACAATGTATTTATTTTAATTACAAAATATATTTTTTTTCTAGAATTTAACATAAGCTTCCAAGAGGCCTAAAATATTCTTGTATTTATCTCAACTCTCAACTTCCATTGTGTATACAATTATAGACTCACTGGAATATCAAACTCTGAAGAATTACATCAGCAATACCCACAGAATAATTTATGACATTACCATTCCTTTTGGGCCTGGTGTATAACCAGTAAAATGATCTTCCTAGTCCTTTTTCCTCTAGGCTGTTTCCTAAAGTGGCAGAATGGCTCTATTATTGTTTTACTGTAGCTATTAAAAAAAATCTAGGCCCTTAGGATCTCATTCAAACTTTTGTTCCTAAGTACTTTAGATGAAATCAAACATCATGAAATATTTACAGTTTGTACTCAAGCTATGAAAGAACACTTTGGGAGGGGAATAGGGAAATGAAGACTGAAGGTAAGAGAGCATAGAATTGAAACCACCATTCTAAGAAGTTTAGGCTCTGCTTGGTAGGTACTGTCTGCATAGCCTAGTTTCTGGTTAATGTCATCCTCTTTTGTAGGACCTGATTGCCAATGGCTGAGTGGAAAACTCCTGGTGCCCGTAGGCATTTCTGCTGTTGTTTCTGTTTGGAGGACAATTTAGGAAAAGGGAGTTGATAACAAACAGAACAAGGCCTCTTGAATTGGAGCTGATACTTGTTATGTTTGTGGTTCCCTTAGGAAACGCAGATTTCAAAATAATCTACATAAAGGAAGAAAAGAGAATAGTTTATTTATTTTGTTCTCATTGAATGCTGAACTCACTACTGTGTTTCAGAATCTAATAGAGTACAAAATGAAATTATTGCAGCCAAC
>NW_005364031.1:2817287-2826953 GCF_000412655.1 Myotis brandtii
ATACATACATATATATATACACATACATATATATATATTTACTTTAATATGAGGTGTGCAAGGTCATGTTTACATGCATTCAAAAGATTTGGGCACATAACGTTTCCTCAAAAGAGCTCTGTTGGAGGTTTAAAATCTTGAGTGCCTTGTATTTTATGGGTGATCAAACTAAGTTTCCATCCAGTTCCCAAGCTAAGATTCTGTGAAAGTTTTATTTCAATACATTATTAATCAGGATTATACAACAGAAAGATAATGTGAGCTACAAATCCAAATCACACATATAAGTTAAAAATTTTAGTAGCCACATTAAAGAAAGTAAAAATAATTTTAATAATATATATTCTTAACCTAAAAGATCCAAAGAATCATTTAAACATATAGTGAATATTTTATAGTATTAGTGAGACATTTTATAGTCCTTTTTTTTTTTTAGCACCAATTCTTGAAAACTGTATTTTACACTGAGAGCACATCTCAATTCACCTAGTCACATTTAAAGAGGTCAGTAACCATATGTGGCTGTTGACTGCTATATTAGCACAGTTATAAACCATATTGATATATATAGCTTTGAAAGAAATGAAAATAGTTTATTACATCGTTTTATAGCCATATGAATGAATTAGGAACATCAAATCTGACAATTCCATTCACACACATTTCAATGTTCTCACAATTTCATCAGTAACATTTTAATATGTTTTAGGAATACATAGTATATGTGTTTCATAACTGATCATTCCCTTTTCTTATATTATGAATATTTTCTTCAGTACCCCGGGGTTTTCATAAGTGTGCATTATTACCCCCAAACAGTTTTACTTTACTTTTTTCTCTTAGAAATACCATCACTTCCAACATGAAAACTTTGATGCATTCACATTTTAACTAGCTTATCTCTCAAGCTATGAATATTGATGGAAAATAACATAAAATATGTTTTAATAAAACCAATAAAATTATCTCCATAGAAGAAAAACAGTATTATTTTTCTTTACAACTGATATTTACCAAGGATAAGAGGAGGAAGAAGTAAAGAGAGAAAAAGATGAAAAGAAAAAAAAATGAAAAGAAGGAAGAAGAGAAGGGGAAGATATGGAAGAAGATGAAGGAAAAGAAGAAGAGCAATAATAACAACATTCAACAGCAAAAAAAGGATGAGAGGGACACGAGTAGGAGAAGCAGGAGGAGAAAGAAAATCATCAAAGCCGTATGTTAGTAATGAGTTTGACAGAAAGTTGTTTCTGAAGGCATTCCATTTCTTTAATTCAAACAACAGTTACTGCACTTTTGACATCCTGAAGAAGATATGGCTCTTGCTGTGAGCAATTGCCAATGAAAGAACAGGTAGCGAGAGCTGAAAAAAGACTTTACATACTGTACACACTGAAAAAAAGAATCATACACACTGAGAAATTCCCTCTGCTGCATCCTGACAGATGTTACCTGCTTAAATACTTCCAATAAACAAGAATTGACTACCTCTGAGGCAGCACATTTTATTTGTATACCCTTGCATTCACTCGCAAGTTCCCTTGTGAGGCCACAGTCGATCATTCATGTGCTCATTGTGCTATTCTGGCCTCAGGAGACAGCATAAATCTGTCTGTCTACTCTATAAGAGAATCCTAAAAATAGTTGAAAACATTTTTCTTATCAGCCTCTCTTTATTTATTTCTTCTTTCTCATAAAATATAATTTTAGTCACTTTGCCATGCTGATTTTTGTACTTTAAATGTGTATTTGGCAAATTCTATTTTTAAATATTTTGCTCAAACTAGATGTTCTTGAAACAGTCAATGGTAAATTTATTGGATCATAATTTTTCATCATCTGTGCATTATAAATCTATTAAAGTGGCTTAGGATTGTGCTTACCTTTTTATTAGCCACATCATAAATTCAGTTCATTCATTACAGATAATTTATTGAGAATCTATCATGTACTGGACTAAAGTGCTTTGGTTACAAAACAAAATAGCTTGTGGTCCAGTGGGACATACAGCAGCTACTCTAGAAACCTGTCAGGTTGCTGTAAGAATAAAGGAAGAAAGTACAGCCAAGGCTGGAATAATATTGATTACCTATTAATTGATCAACTAAAATCATCATACTTTTTCACCTGTAATGCCATCAGGCTGGACTCCTCCCAATTTATAACTTGTGCAAAGTATTTACTGAATTTACATGAAGAAATTTACATTTATTCTAGTTAAAGCCAATTATTTTTTCATTTATTTCCAAGTTCATTTGGAATGTGAATTTAGTCAGACATCTTTTCTACCTTTCTTTCTGTGGAAAGTTGGTATTATGTGTTCCCTCCAAGTCATTGACACAACACGTGAAAAAGGACTGGGAAATGCCACACTGCTAGCATCCTATCTTTAGACAGAAACCAAACCATCAATTAGCACGTATTAAACTGGCTGTTCCCACTTCTGTAAATCCACATCATAGGTCTCACATCCAGGTCACCCTTTGCTATCTTATTCACAAGGATGTGATAGATTCCTGTCTCCAAATATTCCCTAAAATAACAGTACTCATGCCATTCCTCTGTGCACCACGCAGCCATATGTAAAACAGGATTGGACTTGGTTTGACATGATTATTTTCAAGTGAATCTATGCTGCATTCTTATGAATGACTGGCAGGAATGACGTTGCCTTGCTATGAAGCCTTGAAGATTAACTCATAGAGGGGACTTCTTCTTGTTTTCTTTTTTATATAATTTTAAATTCGGAAAGAATTAAGGCATTAATTTAATATATAATAGACCTAATATAAAGCACAGTATATAATTTAATATGTAATCTATCTAAAATACAATAATATAATATAATAATTTACTTCAGTCTTCAAATAGTGACTTTCAGCTATGGGAACTATACTCATGGTCAAAACAAAATATATATACTAGTATGTTTCCATGTCTAAAGTAGGGAATTAGGAGTCATTTTCCTATCAAAAATTGTTATATAATGATCAGATATATTCAGCATGGTTCAGCTAACACAATATTTTAAGAATAAGAAAGGTTAAAAGACTTTTCAGAGCTGGTCAGGGAGTTTCACTACAATTTATAGCATTATTTCACAGAGAAAATGGGTTCTAAGATCCCAATAATGGATTTTTTAAAATAACTCTTTTAAACAATCCAATTACAGGTTTAAATTGCCTTTCACAGTTTCATAAAATCTAAATGTATGTGTAGGTGTGTATTATGAATACTTGTTTGCTTCATATAAATTTCTATAGAACATAGAAATCAGTGACCTTTGTATACTGATAAATGTAAAATAAAAAATTTAATGTTTTAACTAAAATTTCCACATTTTATTTTTATCTTATCCACAAAATGAAATATTAACATCATATGCAACCTTAAAAATAATACTTGTGCTTCTTCCTATAATTATTAATAACATCATTTATTTAATATTTCCATATGCCTGACATGGTATCAAGCTGTACATACTTTAGGTTAAGTATGATTATTCCCATTTAACAGTTGAGAACCTGTGGCTTGGAGAAATAAAACAACATTTTTCAAAGATTGCATAACTAGAAGGAAGAGAGCGAGGATTTTATTCTTCTTGACTTCAAAGCGTTTGCACTTAATCACAATGATATATCACCTTTTAAAAATAAAAGTTGATGAGACAGGAAGAATTTATTATGGTGGTTATGATGACTATTGGATTGTTACTATGACATGAAGCTACATTATTAGAAAGGGTGTTTGTACTTCTTTAGCATTAGGCACTTAGCATTTGACTGCTGGGGTCAAGAGGCATTTCACAGAAAGAAGTTATAATCACTTAATGATGGCATCCATAGAGGACAATTATTTTGATCACTTCCCTTAGCCAGTGACCATTGTTCTTTTGCTCAGTTCTTTCTATTTTTCTAACCCCTCTGACAGGCACTTGCCCGTCACTAATTCCCAGTGGGAGCACTAGTGGCATTGCAGTTTTTCAAGACTTTTCAAGTCTCCTGGATTCTAGGCATGACATATGGTTGCAGTAGGGAACTACTGATTGCATGGTGAAGCCTGTTATTTCTTCCACTTTTCACTGCTCAGCTCACAGCTTGCTGGCAGCTGAGCTGCGAATAGGATTTTAAGGTTCAGCATGAGATCCAGGAGCCCTGAAACAACAATAATAAAAGTGGGCTCTGGTTTTGTGCTGGAGGCAAGTTCTGCTTTCTGTATTCAGAACTTTTTGAAGGGGGGCACTGGAAGTCAAAGAGACAGGAAATGAAAATGCTACCCAGACCCCTGCTTACCACAAGGAAAACTCTCGCTCCTTTGAAATTTCAATTTTTTCTAGGTACTGCTGTAAGCAAACTACAATACAGCTTTATTTCCTTTTCTGTGATGTGAAATGCCACCATCCCAGCCAAAGTTTTAAGAAATGCCATGACACACATAAAAACACTCAATTATGTTGCTGAAATAATCCAGGCACATTTTTCTCTCCAAAAACACTCTGCTATATTTTACATGAAAAATTACTACAAATACATGTGTCAAAAGTCCTCCCCAGTGCGAACCCTGGGTCTTGTGACACCGATGGATTAACACTTGTAACCTTCAGTTCTAATTGGAATAAAGTCAATGTCTGCTGTAAAAAAATGATTTCAAGAAAATCAATGTGCTTTTAACAACAAAGGCCAAATTCTTTATTGTTACACGGACATGAGAAGGTTTATTTAGGTCTCTGTTTTTGTTGGCTATATGAAATGATCTTACTCATTTGTTCAAGGTACAACACTGGCACTTAGAAACTAGCCAAAACAATCAAAAGCAGTAAATTCTTGATGACTGGGACTATAGCTAATGTAGAAACAATGTCTGACTCCTAAATATGTTCCGTGTAATTGAAAAGAAGCCTACAGCTGGGCTACTAGCATCTTCATTAGCAGTGAGCAGTGAGGACCTAGGAGACAGCATGATCAAGTGAAAAGAGACCTGCAGTCACAGGACATGAGGTCACATTATGACTTTGCTACTTACAAATTATTTGATATGAGACATGTTTCTTAAATTTTCTAAAATATAGTTTCTTCATAAAATAGGGCTTAAAATTGTGCATCTCATTTTGGGAATTTATTCTCATGGGCCTCCCATATTTCTGCACATTTTGGGGCAGACGCACAGGCAGCTTTGGCTATGGATTACCTTTTCATGAATGTTTGTACACTGTACAGCCAACAGCCCTAATGTTAAAAGATAATGCTTTTCTGCCCTAGCTGGTTTGGCTCAGTGCATAGAGCATCTGCCAGTGACTGAAGGGTTCCTGTGTTCGATTCAGGTCAAGGGCATGTATCTTGGTTGCAGGCTAGATCCCCGGCCCTGGTTGGGACCCATGTGAGAGGCAACCAATGGATGTGTCTCTCCCAACCATTGTTTTATCTCTCTCTGTCTCCCCCCACACACTCTCCCTAAAAATGATTAGAAAAAATATCCTTGGGTGAGGATTACCAAAACAGAGAAAGAGGGAGAGGGAGAGGGAGAGAGAGAGAGAAAAAGAGAGAAAGAGAGAGAGAGAGAGAGAGAGAGCAAGAGGGAAGGTTTATTTGCTCTCCAGAGTAATAAAGATAATTTCTCCCTCTGTGGCAAAGGTTGGACAGTTTTGCTAGTGGCTTCTATATAAAAGTTTGTTTCTGAAACTTGGGTGTTGTTTTTTTTCCCTGTAATGCAACCCAGTGAGTGTGAAGATGCCACCCAGCCCTTGTTGCATTGCCTGTAAGCTACTGGGCTCAAGCAACTGGCACATTGATGTTACTTTGGCAACTGCTATTGCTGTGACTAATATGCTGTCCTTTGCCTCCGAGCCAAGAATGTGGTACTCACAGCCAGTCTCCATTAAATGATGGGAGGCTAACCTGGTAACTTGTAAGTAGAGCAAACTTTCAGACCCTTCATAGTTCTTGACATTCATAAAGTTTATGTGAAAATTAAAATTGTTTGGAAAGACTTAAATAAATATCTTACAAAATAGAAAGTATTTTATAAATCTTGGTTATCATTATCACTATCAATATGATGATAATAGTGATTTCTATTTTTACTAGCTTGTTATCATGGGAAACAAAGGAAATAACATACATGGACAATTAATCACTTTAGAAATAGTCTAGAAAAATAGGTTGAGTTGCATTTTTTTGATCAAGAAACATTTTTTAAACATCTGTGATGTAAGTTGCTGTATAAAGGCCATATAAGCAATTGACAACCTACAGAATGGGAGAAAATAACTGCAAACCATCTTTCTGATAAGTAGTTAATATCCAAAATATACAAGTTACACAGCACACTAGTAAAAAAAAAAAAAAAAGCCTGATTTAAAAAGTTAATAGAGGACTTGAATAGACATTTCAATACAATGGAGTAGACATACATATGGCCATGCATATGTAAAGATGCTTAACATAGCTAATCATAAGGGGAAGGCAAGTCAAAACCACAATGAGATGTCATCTCAGACCTGAAAGGATGGGTATTATCAAATAGACAAGAGACAACAACTGTAGGTGAGCCTGTGGAGAAAAGGGAACACTTGTGCACTGTTAGTTGGAATGTAAAATTGTACAGCCACTATGGAAAACAGTATGGAGGGGCCTTTAAGAAAATTAAAAATAGAACTACCATATAATCCAGCAATTCAACTTCCGGGTATATACCTAAAGCCGTGGTCAGCAAACGGCGGCTCTCGAGCCACATGCGGCTCTTTGGCCCCGTGAGTGTGGCTCTTCCTAAGCCCTAGGAGTACCCTAATTAAGTTAATAACAATGTACCTATCTATATAGTTTAAGTTTAAAAAATTTGGTTCTCAAAAGAAATTTCAATCGTTGTACTGTTGATATTTGGCTCTGTTGACTAATGAGTTTGCCGACCACTGAAAGGAATAAAAATCACTATCTCAAGCAGATTCCTGTACCTCCTCGTTCATTTCAGCATTCTTCACAATAGTAAGACATGGAAACAACCTAAATGTCCATCATCAGATTAATGAAGAAAGAAAATGTGGTATATGTATGAAATGAAATATTACTCAACCATTAAAAAAAAAAAGAAGTGAATCCTGCCTTTTGTGACAAGATGAATGGACCTCAGGGGCATTACACTAACTGAAATAAGTCAGAGAAAGACAAACACTATATGATCTCATTCATACGTGGAATATAAAAATGCTGAACATATATAAATAGAGTAGAAATGGGGTTGGTTGTCAGGAGCTAAGAGATGGGGAAATGGGGAGATGTTGGTCAAAGAGTATAAACTTCTAACTATAAGATAAATAAAGTTCTGGAATCTAATATACAGCATGTTGATTAGAAAATTTTAATTAAAAGAGCATATATATATAAATTTTTAAAAATTCCCTGTCTTCAATGATCCCAGTTTCTTATTTAAGAGACAAGACCTAAACCTATGAAAAATAAAATAATAATAATAATTTTATCTATAATGAAGGAAAGAGTTGATATCATCAAACAATTTGTTATTCATTTGCCAAATAAGTCTGAATACTTGCCATTCCCAACATCCCTCCATATGGTAGATATTTCCTTTTTCAGTCATTTCACTTTTTATCACAAATTCATTACCTTGACCATGGATATTTTAAGAACTATGTACTTAATTCAAAGTCTAACAGGGTTTAGGACAGTACCCCTAATTACTTTATTATTGATGGTGACTTATGAATCAATCAAATCTTCTCTCTCAGGGAGTTTTATTGTCATACTAAAGGCCTGGCCAGCAATCAGGGCTGATCAAGGCCAGCCGGTCGGTGGGAGGGAGCCTGGGAGGTTCGCTGGCTGTGGGAGGTGACCACTGGGGGCAGCTCCTGTGTTGAGCATCTGCCTGCTCGTGGTCAGTGTGCATCATAGCGACCGGTTGTTCGGTCATAATGGTCACTTAGGCTTTTATGTATATAGATATACAGAGATAATCAGATTATAAAAGAGTGATACAAAATAAAAAAGATACATAAAGAAAGAAATAAGCAGAAATAGTGAGTCATAAAATCCAAAAATGAGAGGAATATTGTTGAGAAAAAGAGGCAAGAGTCAAGCAGCAGCAGAGGCAGGATAAGGTGAGGCATTAAATTAGGGCTACCTGATTCTCAGAAAACAGAACAGTAAAGTTACTGCATTGTTTTATGCGCTCCTTCCAGGCTAGGTGTTGCTGCTGTTACATCTCTAAAGGCTGTTATCGATGAATTCTGGTTCTGAATCTGCTGGTATTTCTTCCTGTCTCCCTTACGTGTCCGTGCACTCTCTTAAAGTCCTTATTCATTAAAGTAGTCTGAATTACCAGTTGGTAGCAATCTGAAAAAGTCTAACACATGGGTACTGAGAATTGCAAAATCCTCAAAAAAAACTTCCCAGTCAGGACATTGACATAAACCCTAAATAAGCAAAGACATGCACAGAGGACAATAAAGAGACCCATTCCTCTGGAGCAGAGCTTCAGAGAGGGGAGAAGTAAGGGATCCAACTCTGTGCCAGATAATGGTGAACCTTAAGAGAGCAAACTAAGGATTCTGAATATTATTCAATTTATAGTTGAGTAGGACATATGTTCTTTGTTATGTAGAGAAGACAAGATCAAAGATTGTTCATCGATAGGAATGATGGGGATGGTGCGGGTATTAACTCTGTGTAGGTCCATGAGCAGAAGTGATGATACTCTTCCCATGGGAAGGATTAACCAAAGAATTTATATGCACATATGCATTGCTCATGAACACAGACAATAGGGTGGTGAAGGCCTGGGGCAGGGTGGGAACTGGGTGGTGGGGGCAACAGGGGAAAAGAGGGAGGAACATTTGTAATACTCTCAACAATAAAGATCATAAATAAATTTTAAAATATTAAGTATAGTACAATGCCATTTTGGTTACAAAAATCATACTTATGTATTATTTGTATCCTATGAAAATGCCAAGGAAAATTTCTAAAAGCCTATGCCCCTAAAATGCAAAGAATAAAATTACAGTTGATTTTTATTTTCTTCTTTTGCTTTTTTTAATATTTTGATTTTTAGAGAGAGAGGAAAGGAGAGATCTAGAGAGGTAGAAATATCAATGAGAGAGGAACATCATGGATCAGCTGCCTCCTGCACACCCTCTACTGGGCATGAAGCCCAAAACCCCAGCATGGGCCCTAACCAGGAATCAAACTGCGATCTCTTAGTTCCTGGGTCTGCGTTCAACCACTGAGCCACACTGGCCAGGCTGCTTCTTTTCTTGAATATGATTCCATTGTTCTATAATGAACACTCATCAAAGGCATACATTAAAAAAAAAAAGTGATGGAGAAACCAAGATGGCGGCATAGGTAAACACCGGAGACTGCTGCCGCAAACAACCACTTCAAAAATACAACTAAAAGACGGAACGGACATCACCCAGAACCACAGGAAGGCTGGCTGAGGAGAGACTCTTCAACTAGAAGGAAAAATAACAGCACACCGAGGCTCAGAGGAGGCGCAGTGTGGAAAAAACTCAGGTGCGGAGGTGCGCGCGCAAAGCGGGCTGGTCTCAAACGGGGATTGTCTGGCATCAGTTGGAAAGTGGGGGCGGCTTTCTCTCCGAGGTTTGCAGCGGTCCCTGGGGTTCTGGGGTTCAGAGCCTCTGGGAACGGGACTGAG
>NW_005364031.1:2828230-2835270 GCF_000412655.1 Myotis brandtii
GGAAAAAAAGAGGAACAAATGTAATGTGAACAAAAAAGATTTAATTAAAAAAAAAGTGATGATACTGACAAGCTAGTCTGAAAGGCAGATGAGTGACCCTGATCCACTCCCAATTAAAAGTATTGTCATAGTACTTCTCTTCTTTCCCTCTCTGTTTTCCCTTCTCCTAAATTTTATATCTGTTTGTGTCTCCCCTTCTCTGCATACTCACTCTCTCATACATGCTCCTCATCCACTCCCACCTTCAAATGTATGAATGAGGGTACTTCCAATTTAATTTCACTAGTAGTTATTTATATAATGTTGAACATTTTATATTTCTTTTAAATCGATTTAAATTGAATTACTTTTTAATTTTATGAGTCCTTTGATCAAAGCTCCTGCTCTGAAAGTTTCCATTTTCCCCAAGCTTACCTAAGCAATCTTTAATTTGTGAAGGGACCTCCGTACTTCCATCATTACTTTGCTTTAAGAATAATTTCCCCCATCTGTCTCATCTGCTAATCTATAAACTGTTTTAGGTAAAATTGGTTTTTAATCATCTATATGTTTCCAGAGACTGGCATAGTGCCTGCCATATTATATGTACTAAATAATTCTTGAATAAATGAACTGGATCTTTCTCCTTTAGCATAAAATGTAAGATATTCGCATGTAATAGTCCGTATGAGGCTATGTAATTTGCCAGAATCAATAATCATCATTTTTTGTTTCTGTTACATTAAGTGAAATTACACTTTCTAGTGCAGATCCTTCTTGATTTATATCTTCCCACATGTCATTGTCTCATAGCAGCCAGAGCAGTACAAGAGATTTATGTCTTTTCCAAAGGCATAAAAATTAATCTGATTTTTAATTATTTTCCCAATAGCATATAAGCTTCAATTTAGTTTCTACTTAGGATCAGTATTGATCCAATTTACTCTAGTAGTTTCACCTTTTTAAAAAGAAACCATGTTAGAGCCAACCTCCTAAAATTATGTCCTACTACTCATTAATATTAATCACAAGCATTAAATTTGGTTTTCTCTGTGAGGTTTGGGAAGGTATAGAAATAAGCAGAAAAAAGAAATCCTTCTTTTCTTCCCTTGAATTAAATTGAGATCCCTACCTGTGGTCAGCATGGTCCACAGTCAATTGCTAGCACTTCCAATTCTATTACTACCAAACAAATTCCTTGGGAGCTCAGTCTTACTGTTTATCATGAAGTGTAGTCTGATGCCTTGTATAAATATTTGGAAGACATAGAATGGTTTCATCACATGAATAAGGACAACTTGCTATCTTTTTATATAGAAAACCAGCCTGGCTCACACTTGTCAACTGGGCATGTAGAAGATGTAGAAGAATTATCTACAATATGGTGAACAAGGCGAATAGGTGGCAAACCTCTAGCACCCATGCCACCATTCCTCTTTTCTCCAGCTATAACCAAAATGTTCTTCTTTCCTGAGCCTGGACTCAGCTCAGAACCCTGTGCAAACAATAACTCTGTGCACTATGACTAGTCACCAAAAATAAAACAAGTATGTAAACCTCTCTACATACCTTCCCTAGAGAATCACACATGCAAAATCTCAATCAATGAAGATTAAAACTCTCACTGTCACACCAGGGATAGATAACTTGTTGAGATATTTTATTATAATCATATATTAAAATACAAAGTGTTGGATATTAACTTTTAAGAAAATAAGCTTTATTATAATTAACCAGTCATATTTCCATAGCACCATGATGAATAATAGTTGTGTTTTGTCTCTAACAGACATTATAACTTAACAACTAAACCATAGTAGAAATTGATGTGACACAACTCCATCAACATAAATCAAAATCAAGGATATATAGCTCATAGTTTAACATGTAACAAAATAATAATATTATCTTCATTGTAAAAGTAATCTAATAATAAAAGGGTATGTGACAAAAGTGGAACATATGAAGTAGGTTCTATGAAATAACAGAGGTAGACAACTTTGGAAGAATAAAAGTTGCCTCATGTTTATATTTGTCTAAGTCCTTGCTAGCAGGAGTGGTACCATCTTTACTATAGAGGCTTTTCTGCTTTATCAATAGTTATATAAAAATATACATATATGCCACTTTTCTGAATAAAATGTATATGTTCTCAGTAGTGTTCTAAATAAAGACTTTAAGCTAAATCTCTTGTTTACATAGTTATTGTTTTATTTGGCGTGATGGAAAAGTTAAGTTTATTCTTTTTCTCAGAGAAGCTTACAATAAAATCAAACCAGAATATATATAGAGATGGAGAAAGCCAGGTAGCTACAGTATGTCCTCTGGTTATTAAGAATAAATAAGATAATGCATCTGAAAAAATATAGCTAAGTGTACAGGGCACATTAGATATTATGTAAAATCTTCCTACATTAGAACACCTAGAAACTAAATAAAGCACTACACAATATTATTGCAAATGTATTTTTGTGCTCACAAAACAGAAAGAAAAGTCCACAGGAATTAAAAATATAAACTTATCAGTAGAATAATAAACAGTCTGACAAATCATAATGACTAAGGGTGCATGCCAATATCAGAAATTTAGAGCTTTGAGTTTCATGGCTGCTTGGGGTCAGAAGATAAGCCCTTGATCCCCATAATTTGGGGAGTTGTGACAGAGACTTCTCATAAAGCCAGGAACATTTAAAAGGATACACATTTAGAAAAAGAGAATATTGTATAAATCATCATTCATAAGCAAAGGGAGATTTATTTTCTCTGTCTGAGAAAGCCTCCTCTGAAAATTTATTACCCCAGGCTTGGATGCTGTCTTCTAATATATTCTATCACAATATTGGTCTTAGATACCTCAAGAGGAGCATTAAAGTAAATGAAATCTATCTTGGGTTGGTAGAATTTTTGTATACCAGACAGAAAGAAACGCAAATTTTTCCCGAAGGGATATACCCTGAAAACAAGCCTTGGTATTCCCAAAAATGAACTCAGCTGAACTTGAATTCACACTCCAAAATTACAAAATACCTTAGCAAATAAGTCACTGTAAAGAAGAATGTGGAAAAACAATTTAATAAACATCCATGCCCCACGAATGCAGAAACAGTGGGGCCTTGACTTATGAGTTTAATTTGTTCCGTGACGGAGCTCGTAACTCAAATTACTCCTATGTCAAATCATAAAGTGAACGAGTGAGACACGTGATGCTGGGCTGATGTTGTGGCCTTCACTGTGATGTTCGCTGCGCCAACTAGCGGTGGGGTATCTGATGCTGGCTCGTAACCCGAATTTTACCTCCAACTCAAAGCAAAAAATCTGCCGAGAATATCTCGAAAAACTCGTTAGTCGGGACACTCGTAAGTCAAGGCCCCACTGTATTAGAATTTCTGGATCTTAAATATAAAATCACGAGCTTAATATGTTTAACAAAAAATACTTTTAAGTGAGCAAGAAAGAAGATACCACTAAAAAAATAAACAAACAAAACTAGGCACATTTTAAAAGAAACAAATATAAATCCTATAAATTTAAAAAATAAAATAGTAAAATTTAGTGGGTCAGATAAATATTTAGACTAATGATAAAGATAATTTGTACTCTCAAAAAGAGGCCTGAAGAAATCAACTAGGATACAACATAGAAAGACTAAGAGGTAAAAAAAAATATGTGAAAAGGTATTAATAACTAATGGGATTAAAAGAGATGTAACAAAAATCAAATAGAAATTAAAATAATTGAATAGAAAGAATAAAGGGGACAGATAGTCAGCCCTCCATATCTATGGGATCTATATCTATGGATTCACCCAACCACAGATCAAAAATATATTTTTTAAGTTACATTGCTGTTGATGTGTACTATGTAGTTAAGTGTTTGATGGTTGCATTTTTACTAAATGCATAGAGACTTCTTTTCTTATTATTTTTCCTAAATAATACAACTCTTTACATAGCATTTATACTTTATTATGTATTATAAGTAAACTAGAGATCATTTAAAGCACACAGGATGATGCGCATGGGTTATATTCAAATAGTATGCCATTTTAGATAAGGGATTTGAGAATTTGTGTATTTTGTTATCTGTGTATGGGGGGTGTCTGAGGGGGGAGGGGGAATGTTGGATCCTGGAACCAAGTCATCAACTATATACTCAATATGATAATATGTCAGAGCAGGACATGTGAAAAGTATGAAAATTAAGTAGAATAGGGAAACATAGAAACATAACGAGACCTGTCATAGTAATACTTACTATAGAACACCACAGATGAAAAGAAGAGCTCAAAGTTTCCAATAAGAAAAAAAAGTTTCTTTCAATGGCAATGCAAATTATTGTCAAAGTCTTGAGAGAAAATGACCATCAATCAAGCATCTTTCATTAACCTTAAAGGATATATGGCTAAGTATATAATTTCAAAGACAAGTGATGTTTTTATCACCATCACATGATTAATAAATGCTGTATTTTAAAAAGGAAAATAATATTGGAAGGAATGTCTAAGAGTAGAGAGGCATGTTAAGCAAATAAATTAGAGTATCAAATTAACCATCAGCAATATGTATAACAATGATAATATGTACTTTTTGATGTTCAAACACAAATAAAACTACTATACTGGATGACAATATAAGATAAAGAAGATAGATACCTAGGCAGAGAGAAATCCTTTGGATCACTCAAAAGAAAGGGCCTGTCATTGATTTACCTTAAGTACAATTAAAGTAAGATTTGTGTATTAATATTTTTCAGGTAATTACCCTAGAAAAATAGTGTGTATAATTCTACACCAGTTTATGGGAAAGGCGACTAAAAGTTCAATTAACCTTAAAAAGGAAAAACAGCAGAAATATAACAGAAAAATCAGCATAAATATAAAATATAAAACATTATAGTAGAAATGAATTCACTCCTATCAATAGCTCAATAAATAAAAAGTTTTAACTAAAAGAGACACACCCAAGACAAATGAATATGGTATGGTAGAAAGTAAACAGAAAACAATTTTATAAGGCTAAAGATTTAAATTATGCTAATACTAAACTTGATTCATAAATATGTATGCAACCCCAAATCTACCAATTATCCCATCTTTAAGCACAAATGGAGCATTTTTTAAAATGACCATATACCCTACCAGGGGTGGGCAAACTTTTTGACTTGAGGGCCACAATGGGTTCTTAAACTGGACCGGAGGGCCGGAACAAAAGCATGGATGGAGTGTTTGTGTGAACTAATATAAATTCAAAGTAAACATCATTACATAAAAGGGTACGGTCTTTTTTTTTTTTTAGTTTTATTCATTTCAAAAGGGCCGGATCCGGCCCTCAGGCCGTAGTTTGCCCACAGCTGCCTAGACCTATGCTTTCCAATATGATTGCTACTAGCTATATGTGGCTATTTAAATTTAAATCTAAATTAGTCAAAACTTAAAAAATTAAAAATAATTAACTCAGTCACAATTAGTCACATTTCAAGTGCTCAATAACCACCTGTGGCTATTGACTCCTACACTGGCAGCAAAGGTACAGAACATTGATATTATTGCAGACAGTTTTACTATACAACATTGCTCTAGGAAAAACTATAAAGACATTTCTGCAATGCTAACCATAAAGGAAATTACTGCAAGTTTAAAGAAATGAGTCTCAATTTTGAAGGAGTGAATATCCCTATAAATCCAAGCCATTAAAAAAAAAAAAAAGACCTCTTCAGTGTAAAAGTTATTTTATGGCTTTCAAATGAAACAGAAAAATAAATGACTGAATTTGAGAAAGAACTGCATTGTACATAAAATTCAATAAACAAATGATCAAGTAAATCACAAATGATTAGAAAGAAATTAAGAGTCATACCTACCAACTAGAGTTTCTTACAGAAGAAAAGCATAATTGTAACCCTTTTGACAGAAATAGGAGGCCCATTCTAAATTTTCTTGACAGAAGTATATAGATTAGATCAGTTTTCTAATTCTTCAGCACTATCATATGAAAATACCCAGGCATATATGATTAACTGATCTTTGACAAAAATGCCAACAATATGCAATGAGGAAAAGATAGTGTCTGCAAACAAATTATGTTAGGAAAACTGGATATTCACAGGCAAAAGAATGAAATTGAGCCCTTTACGCACAAAAACCAGAACAAATTAGAGACATTAGAGACTTAAGTGTTACATACTTGAAACTATAAAACTACTGGAAGAAAGCATAGGGGTAAAGTTCATGACATTGTTTTTGCCAATGATTTTATGCATATGACAACAAAATGACAGGCAACCAAAGCACAAATAGATAAATGGGACTACATCAAGTTAAAAAGCTTCTTCACAGAAAAACAATGACAACGAAAACAAACACAACAACAACAAAAAATAATCAATAGGAGAAAAGGCAACCTACAGAGTGGGTGAAAATATTTGCAAAGCATGTATCTGAAAAGGGATAAATTTCCAAAATATATAAGGAGCATCTACAATGCAATAGCAAAACAAACAAATAATCAAACAAACAAGAAAAAACAGCCCTACCTGGTTTGGCATGTGGATAGAGCATTGGTCTGCAGACTGAAGGGTCTCAGGGTTCGATTCTGGTCAAGGGCACATGCCTGGGTTCCGGGCTCAATCCCCGAAAGGGGATGTGCAGGAAGCAACCAATCAATGATTCTCTCCCATCATTGATGTTTCTATCTCTCTCTCTCTCTCCCTCTTCCTTCCTCTCTGAAATCAATTTAAAAAAATAAAAAAAACACCTAATAACTCAATTAATGAATAAACAAAGCCCAGCCACTGTTGCTCAGTATTTGAACTACAACCCATGAACCAAGAGGTCAGGGTTGGATTCGAGTAAGGGCACATGCCCAGATTTCAGGCTCAATCCCCAGTAGGGGGCGTGTAAGAGGCGGCCAATCAAGATTCTTTCTCATCATTGATGTTTCTATCTCTCTCTCCCTTTCTCTCTCTGAAATTATATATATATATGGATATATATATACTAGTGGCCCGGTGCACAAAAATTTGTGCACTGGGGGGGGGGGGGGGGGGGGGCCCCCGCCCCGCCC
>NW_005364031.1:2836621-2856268 GCF_000412655.1 Myotis brandtii
ATATATATACTTAAAAAGAAAAATAAATGAACAAAAACTTTAAACATTTCTCTAAAAAAGACTCAAATAGCTAGCAGATATATGAATAGTTGTGCAAAGTCACTAAGTACCAGGGAAATACAAATCAAAATCACAATGAGATATCACCTCACAATTGTCAGTGCAGCCACTGTTTAAAAAGAAAGTGATGGTGAGGATGGGGAGAAATTGAAACCCTTGCACACAGGGTAGAAATACAAAATGATGTAGCCACTATGAAAAACATTATGGAGGTTCCACAAAAACTTAAAAGGAGAACTAACATATTATCCAGCAATCCCACTCCCGGTTATTTATCCAAAGGAATTAATATCAGAATCTTGAAGAGATATTAGAATTTCCATGTCCATAGCAGCACCATTCACAATAGCCAAGATCTGGAAGTAACCAGGATATCTATCAACAGAAAAATGGATTTAAAAACGTGGTATATACATACAATGAAATATCATTCAGCCTTTAAAAAGAAGGAATTTCTGCATATGTGATGACAGCAACGTGGATGAACCTTGAGGATGTTATGCTCAGTGAAATAAGCCAGTTATAGGAGGACAAATATTAAATGATTCCACTTCTATGAGGTTATTAAAATAGTCAAACTGATAGAAGCAAAGAATAAAATGATGGTTTCCCGGGTCTTGGAGAAGTGGGAAATGGGGTGTTGCTAACCAAGAGGTATAGCGTTTCAGTTAGGTCAGATAAAGCTGTATACATCTGCTATACAGCATTGTGCCTATAGATAACAATACATTGTACACTTAAATATATATCTTAAAAGCATAGATCTCTTATTAAGTGTTTTACTACAATAAAAGAAAATAATAATTGCAAAAAAACTACAGACAACTCAATTACTCAGTGAATCCAGTGGAGCTTAAACGAATGCAGATTCCAGCTCTATACATGGCCACAAAGCATGTTCCTATGCTCCTGGGAGATATCTCCTCCAACTCTTTACCTTGCTGACTCATGAACTCCTCTTTTAGGTCTCAGGGTAAAATATGTCACTGCATCTCAAGTTGCCAGAACGGGGCCTGCCATACCAGTGGTTCTCAACCTTCTGGCCCTTTAAATACAGTTCCTCATGTTGTGACCCAACCATAAAATTATTTTCGTTGCTACTTCATAACTGTAATGTTGCTAGTGTTATGAATCATAATGTAATATCTGATATGCAGGATGGTCTTAGGCGACCCCTGTGAAAGGGTCGTTCAACCGCCAAAGGGGTCGCGACCCACAGGTTGAGAACCGCTACTCTAGGGTGTCACAGCGGACTTGAGTGTAGTCTTCTGCTTCTCAGGGAAGGTCATCTGGAGTTCAGGCCCAGCTCCCTTTGTGAGCCAATGATCACAGGCCACAGGTTGAGAACCGCTGTGCCATACAATAGGGACTAGGAGAATAATGGGTGGATGTAGGGAGGGGTGGGTGAATGGGTAAACATTTTCTAAATCTAACATTCCATAATTCCATGTTCTATTTTCAGTATCAATGTGTAAAAGGTTATAGGTAGGAGTGGTGGGAGAAGGTGATTAAATTTCTGGAGAGAACCAACCTTGGGATTAACTCCTGTTAAACTGGAGAAACTTCCGTTACATACACAATGTAACCACGATGTTTTTCAACAGAAATCTGCATTCTAGTTTTAAACAAGAAAGATAGTTACCTATTGAAAACGTGCTTTGCCTATTCACAGAAGAAATCCTCAGGGAAAATTGGCTTCATACCAAGATTAGTTGGGATTCTTTAACCACAAGTAAGAGACATATCAAAATGCATATATATTATATATATTCAGGTCTCACACATAAAGTAATGCATAAAAATGCAGTTGCAGAAATACAGTTGCTTAACAGGGTTTCCAGGACCATCCCAGTTGCATTTCCTTCTGCATATCTGCCTCATTCCTGTCTTGGTTTCCATCACATGATTACCAAGAGGAGAACCTGGCCAGCTTCAGTGATGTGCATTTGCCCAACTTTGGTGAATTGCCAGTGCCTGCACCAATTAATTGTGGCCAAAAGTGTAGGAGTAATTTATAAGGAAAAATAAGTTCCTCTACAACTATGTTGAATGGAAGGGTAAGTGTAGCTAGAAATCCAGCAAGACAGATCATTGCTCAGATATAAAAAAAAAAAAGTAACAAACACAGTGCTTTAATGGGCTAACTAGCTATTTTTTGTGGGTTCATTAATATAGAAACCATCTGGGACTGAATAAGCCAATCTGTAAGCATCTTGCATTCTTTCTTCACATCGAAAACAAGCAAAATGAGACATTTTGCAACATGCATTAAAAAAATTTATTTTTGCAGCTTATGATATTTTAATGTTCCACGTGTCCACAATTTCTCTGCTTTTACCTGCTTCAGCATCTTCACTTTGATGGCCATTCTATGCCACTGAATCACCTGTGTATTTTTTTTTTTAATCCTCACCCAAGGACATTTTTCCATTGATTTTTTAGAGAGTGGAAGAGAGAGGGAAAGACAGACAGAGAGAAATATCTATGCGAGAGAAACACCTCTATTAGTTGTCTCCTGCATGAGCCCTGACCAGGGCCCGGGCCGCGGAGTAGCCTGCAACGCAGGTACGTGCCCTTGACCAGAATCAAACCAGGGACCCTTTGGTCCGCAGGCCATCGCTCTCTCTGTCCACTAGGGCTCACTGTGTATTTTTACTGGGTTCCTAAAATCCCTTTATCTAGCATTGCTATCATGAGCCTCAACCTTCAACATTGTCCCAAAACTTTTGCTTTAAAACTCCATAAAGTTATAAGGAAAGGAGATGAAACTACATAACTGTAGTAATAAGAGACTACTACTACAACTGAGTTCATATCAAGTATCCATACACACAAGTAATAAAATAAATACAGATAATTAAAAAATATAAGTTCAATAAATAAAGTATGTGGGGGCCAGAACAATACTGAGGACATTGTGAAGAATATTTTTAACATCATGGATCTAGGATGCAAACAGAATCTGATTTGTCTAAAAAATATTTTTTTTTCTATTAGAATGAAGTAACACTTGGTAACTGCTTGTTTGCTCACTCGATATGTTTTGCGTGAACACAGTACAGCAGCATTTAAAGAGCATTGCTTTCTGGTTCTGATGTGAAAAGAAAGGTTTGCATAAGAGCATGTCCCTAGTGACCTGGAGCCATTTATTTACTTCAAAAATACATTAACTACAGCAAGGACTAGGCTCCAAAGCATTCAATAAAAAGGAAATTATTCTCACTAAATATTTTTGATCAATATACACCCTTTGCTGATTTCTCATTACAATGCTGTCAATATTCAGGAAAGAAAAGATCAACACAAAACAAACTGCAGCACCTGAAGCTTCAGGAAGACAGTTGCCATGTGAAGACACTGCATTGCTCATAGTAGATTGGTGTTTCCCTCTAGTGGTTAAAAGGCACTTAACTTCACCAACCAAATCACCTTTGGGAAACAAAGCAGGAATTGAGAACAAAGCAGCATTGAGTGAGGCAAAAATGAACATCCGTCTTAAATTAAATGATTTGCCAGTAGGATCAGGCTGGTTATTATGGAGAAACGAATTCATACTTTAAATACCTGATCAATTTCCCTGGGATGAACATGGATGAATATTCCCAGGGAATATTTTAAACTCGGGCTGATGAGAGATGCTGATGAGGAGTAAGGAAATGAAAATCAGAAGAGGAAACAATTAAAATACTTACTAAAACCAATTCATTTTAATGTGGTCTGAGATTAGGAATGTAGTAAGAGTATCGATTTTTAATACCACGTTGCATTACTTATTTAAAAAGCCCTTCTTATTAAAATAATTTTATTTTTGAGAAACTGGAATTCCTGTATTGACTTCATTCCAGTGATGACCGACTGCATTTCTCCTGTGACCCTGTAGCCTTGCAATGGGCAGTGTTAGACCTCACAAGGAGGGGAAGCAGTGACACTGTAATCACAGCAGTCATTTGCCGAAATACATCACCAGGTCTAAAATATTCCATTAGGGGAGGTAAGGTAGTTTGTTTGTGACACTAGTTGCATTTAACTCTTTAAAATGAAAGGCAATTACATAAACGACTCTATATCTCTCTCTTTCTAAATAATATGAGTGTGTTAGGATATTGACAATCAACTCAACGGCAAGATGCCATACCAGCTCCAAATATGCACACTGGGGTTTCTGGAGCAATCAAACTCACTGAAATTAAGGGTCAAAAGATCAGCCCTGTAACTTTAGGCAGCCCAGGGGAAAACAACAATCTTCCACCCTTGTTGTGTTCTATGAACTGGCCATGATCACAGAAAGTGAAAAACAGCTATCAGATCGCAGGATCATTTCTGTGCCAGAAGCACCTGCAGTTATTATGTACAAAAGAAGCTCACAATGCCAGGCTTTCAGAAGCACAGAAAGCTGGCTGTCCTTCCAATTCCTCGAAGGGAAATATGTGCATGATCTAGAGCAAAGAAAATGCCCATGATTCAGACACACACATACAAATCCTTCCTCAACCCAACTATTCAGTTTGGTCTACACTATGAATTATTGAAGGGGCATGAAAGAGAAGAGCTAAAAACAGAAGCTTGAAATTATCAGCTCATCACCCCATAATGAGGCTATAGATCCTCAAGGAGGAAGGCTGAACAAAAAGAAACAATTATTCTACAACTCCTCTTTGTGTTTAACAGGTTATAAATAATGTGGTCAATAAATTAATCTTCCTTTCTAAGGCAAGTAAACAAGTGGAAATAGAACTGCATTCAATTATTGATCATTTACTACATATATTTATTCATTGTCCACAATAAACTGCAGTAAAAATACAAGTAGTTCTAGCTTTCTAGATAATAGAATAAAAATGACAGGTATACAAATAGGCTATTTTAATTTATATTTTGTTTATATTTAGTAGCAACTATACAAAACTACAAAATATTAAGTAGAGGTTTTATTTTTTTATTATTTTTAAAGAAAACTTAGAGAAGGTTATCAATTGTGAAATCCAAGTTATGAAAGTTCAAAATACATATTTTTCCATATTTTGGTCAGCTAAAATAGATTAGTCACAAAATATGTTAATTCCTGAGTCATATCAGAACAAATAAAGGTGCTTATGAAATGGAATTTTTGGACTGGAACCCGGATTCTTTGTCCACAGGAGTCGAAGAATGAATCCACAGACAGAGGGTAGTATAGCAAAGGTGGAGATTTATTAAAGAACAAGTACAGACTCCCACGTAGGGACAGGGAAGGAGTCCCACAGAATGGACTCACACGTGGGGAGGGGGAAAGGGTTCCATCCACTTCCTGTTTTCATTGTTTATAAAGGCTACAGTTCCTGTGTCCTGACATCCCCTCTGATTGGTCAATATTTCTTTTGAATTGGTTACAATAGTAATTCCTGAGGCCCTCCTCCCTCCTCCTCCCATTCCTTCTGGGCTTTCTTACTTCTTTATTTTGTAAACATAGGCCTTTTTTGGCTACTTCCAGTTCCCTTGTCTTATGGAAATATACCTGTTGCTGCTTCCTTGTCTTATGGAAATGTAACTGTGTCTGGCTTCCTTATGTTATGGAGATGTACCTTCTCCCCATCTGTAGCCCTATGTCTTTTTCCATGGGACCCCAATTTTAAAAATTCCCTAAACCTGCCTATGTTCCCCTAAAATTCCTGTTTCACTTATAAGACCTTAATTGAATATTCTGAATAGATGATACATAAAAGGTTCTAACCAGTAGAAAAGCATCTTAATAATCTGAAGTTATTTTTACCTTATTTTGATTTTTTTTCTTATTTTCCATCAAATTTAAGAAAATTTATAACATCTGAAACTTTTTTTTTTTTACCTCTTTGGCAAATATAAGTTACAGGATGGGGAGAATTTCATGTAATGTGTCCTAATATCCATTTAATAAGTTCTTTCAGTGATCAGTTAGCCTTACTAGTTTAAATTACATTAAAAATAAAGCTTAAGTTTTTGCATGCAGGATGCCTAATTTAGTCATTGTACTTGCATAGGTATATATAAACAGGAGTTATCACTGTGTATATCATAATTATCCTGAGAGAAATCCTATGCTATGCTTGAAAAATAGATATTTTAATTTAGGGGTTCTGTCTTTTGATTGTAATATTGAGTCAAGCAAGATCTGGAGCTTAAGTTGCCTGACAGAATCCTATTCAAATGAAAAAATAAGGAGGTCTTGGTAAAATGCTGTCTCACTGGAAGACAGAAGATGGGTGATGAGAAAGGAGGAAGCTGTGGGAAAGGGAATATACAGATCAAAGATATAAAAGATCAGCAAATGAGAAATGGAAAATGGATGGCAGACTGAAATTCTAGAATATCTTTCATGAAAAGAAAAGACTAATTGTCAAGAACACATATTAGAACTGTATCATGTTGTGTGTATTTTGTTTTCCCACAGTATACTAATTTCATTTTTAGAAGCATGTGAGAGGGCCCTTCTTTTTCTTCACCTCCTATAAATTATTCTACAATAAGTGCTGACTTATAGACAAAGACACACAAAAAATCAGTGACATTAGTATTTCCCACAATGTACACAGGATGCCTAATAGAGGTAATGAACACCCTGGCCAGGGGCCAGGATGACAAGCTCCAGACACAAAACAGTGAGTCAAGTGTAAGACAACCACACAGACAAATGCAGAGACCAAGCAATTATTTTTGCTAAACAGAAATGTCTATGCCATGGTAGCTGGTTAGCTCATTGTCCCCTGTGTTAGGTGGCTACATTAAGGACAATTCTCTAAACAGGGGCATTGAAATGTGGTCTATCGTAAAATGTAAAAGTGGGATTAAAGGTTTTAAGTGCTTGGGTATAAAACCAACAAGAGAAGGCACAAGAGCTAACCTTTCTAACTGTAGCAAAATGCTGCCTTTTGTCCCTGACTTTTTACATTGAGAGTTCAAGAGCTCTAAAGTGTCAGAAGGATTTTTCAGCATGCCAAATGCACTTCTAAATTTTCCCCCAGCACTTGGCACTGATTACTTCTTAACAAGTGCCAGTGAATGGCATGATGACTATGAAAGTGAGAAAGCATTTACTTCATTATCTCTTTGACTTCTAATGAGGCTAGGTTGTGGATGGATTGTATTGTTTAATATTGTATCTATTTTAAAATATTATCCAATCTTCCCATCAGTATGTTTTTCTTTCATAAGCATACTCTCTCCTTCTCCCTCTCCCTCTCTCTCTCTGTCTCCTCACCCACTCTTATAAAGCAGCACAGATAGGAAAACGAAGTGCCATATAGACTAAGTAGATAATACAGCAATGAACTTAACACCAGCAACAGTAGGTGGGCATGCTCATGCTTTACTTACACTTGCATCATCAAAACTGAAGAATTCAATAAATTGGAAAAGTTATTTTGAAAGCTTATAAAGAAAATATAGTCCTTATATTTTACAGGATTTGCTTGCAATATCTACATTAGTAGATATTAATTATGTAGTTCTCCAAATTGGCAATGCAAACCTCAACTATTCTGAATGTAATTTAGAGAAATTCATTTATACAGAGTTTTACTAGTGAATTCTGAAATCTTCCAATAAGTTTTATGAGCACTATGGGTTGCAACCTCAAACCCAGTACAGTACAACCATATTTTACTACAAGTCTGAGAGAGCAGCATGAAGAGATAAAGAGCACTTGCTAGAAAATCTCACTGGGCCAGAGATTAATCTTCTGATGAAAAGATAAAGGGACATAGAGAATGAATAAAAGTCAGATGGCTATTTTCAAGTACAAGGATTAATATTACATTCTACCTGCCCCCAAACACATCTTTCTAAACCACTGCAGAAGGTAAACATTCCTAATGATTTTCCTGACCTGAGGACTCTCATGGCTTGGGTACAAAGCATGCAAGACAGGCTACATTTAGACCTTAGCAGGTTTTCCACACTGTGAAGAGATCACAAACTGATTTACCTGGGAGGCAGAACCAGCGTTATTAGTTGAGTATGTAAATAAAGGTGGTGTTTCAGTTCAAGAAAGACTAAAAGGGAAATTCCAACCTCTTCCAAGATTCTACATGGGCAGGTAACATTCCAGAAAGGTCAAGAACACTGAAACTTAAAGTCTCCTGTATCCATGTGAAACAGAAATTTTAGGGGTAAAATAGGACAGGTTTAGGAAATTTTAGAAATTTTGGAAATTAAGGGGACCATGGAGGAAAGCACTGGGTTGCAGAGCAGCAGAAGGTACATTTCCATAGAATGAGGAAGCTGGGAAGCTGGGAACAGCAAAAGGCCTATATTTACAAAATAAAGAGAAGGAAGCCCTTCATTCAGAAGAAGAATAAAGCCCAGAGGGAATAGGGAAACAATTGGGAAGGAGGGGGGAGAACCTCACATGTCCCAGGTGAGGTTCAACCTTTGAGCCCAGGAATTAATATAGTAACCAATCTAAGGGAATAGTGACCAATCAGAGGGGATATCAGGCACCAGGATCTGCAGCCTTTATAAGCCATAAGGAAAGGGAACTCAGTGGGACCCTTTCCCCCTCCCTACTTGGGAGTCCATTCTATGGGACTCTTTCCCTCTCCCCAAGTGGGAGTCTGTACTTGTTCTTCAATAAATCTCCACCTTTGCTATACCATCTTCTGTCCGTGGATTCATTCTTTGATTCCGGTGGACAAAGAATCCAGGTTCCAGTCCAAAAATTCCGTATCACATACAGGAAAAGGAACAAAACATTTAGTGCCATAAGGGAAGTCAGTAGGTGAGGCTGAATATCGTCCCTGTGGAGTTCTCAGTGTCTATGTGCAGCCTGCATTCTTAATGTGGGATTATACACGTTGTATAGTTCCTGTGAATGAAACATCTTAGCATCACTTTCTAGCAGAACTATATGTCCTATAATTCACATATTTCCCAGAGTGCTGCAAAGTAGCAAGAGTTGAATCTGCCACCCAGCAATATTCCAGGAAACTAATTACCGGGAGAATTTATGAAAGATTGCATAGATTACTGTGCCTCAACAATAAAGTAACGAGACTGGTTTCCACAAGGCATACATAAAAATCACATTTATCTGGTGTGTATTGATTTATGCACACATTTTAGAAGATCTATGCAAATCTTACCTGGCTCAATTCTTTTCTCCTTACAAAGCCTTCCCTACCAATCGAGCTGAATATCATATTTCTCTCCTCTGGACTTATTTTGCAAACAATGCATTTAGAATCTAGTATTTATGCAGCTATTGGTAGTTATTTTGTTATGTGTGTGTGTATTGCCATTCAAAACTGCCTTTCCAATAATATGGGAATACTATTATTTATCTATTGTTACATAGCAAATGACCCCCAAACTTAGCAGTTTAACAAACATTTTTTTTTTTTTAATCTCACCCACTCTTTGATGGTTGGGCATCCAGCAGTGGCTTAGCTGGGTGGCTAAGTCAGTGTGTCTTGTGGGTTTCAGTCCAGCTGTTAGTCTGGGCTCTAGTCATCTGAAGTTATTACCTGAACTGGAGCATATTCTTGATTTAGTTCTTCTCTGGTCAGAGACCTCAATTCTTCAGCATGTGGGCCTCTAACATAGGGCTGCTCATGACTTTCTAGAAAATCTAGTTGGGCCAGAGAACAATCTCCTGATGGAAAGATGCAGGAACATAGAGAATAACTAAACACAAAGTGGCTATCTCCAAGTAAAGGGATTAATGCTCTATTTTACTGGTCCACCATCTTCTTTCTGAACCACTGCAGAAGGCAGAAATCCCTAATGCTTTTCCTGACTGTAGGACTCTCATGGTTTAAGTATAAAAGCATGGGAAACAGGCTACATTTAGAGCTGTTAGGTTTTCCAAGCTGTGAAGAGATCACAGACTGAGATGTTACCAGCATTATTAACTTAGTGTGTGAAACAAGGTGACATTTCAATTTAAGAAAAAAAATGGAGAAACTTTAAGAAAGTATTGGAGGCCTCAGTTCTTCAACATGTGGGCCTCTGCATAGTGCTTTGCCCAGAACAAGCTGGAGGGAGAGACAGCGAGAGATACAGAGAAAGGAAGTGGAAGAGGGAGAGGGGCACACAACCAAAACAAGTGTGTTTTATAGCCTAATCTCAGAAATGACATCATTATTACTTTTATCATACTCTATTGTTCTCACAGACTGTGTGGGAAGGGGTTGCACAGTGGTGTGAATACAGGAGGCAGGATCATTGGGAAGCATCTCAGCAATCAGGTACCACAAAAGCACTACTTCATGTCTTTTCACCGCTTCTCCTTTCAGAAATTCTAACATGATTTATTGTTTGGAATCAGCAAATATTTCTTTTTTAATTTTTTTATTGATTAAGTTACTACATATGTGTCCTTATCCCCACATTACCCCCCATCCTTCCCACTCATGCCCTCACCCCTCTTTTGTCTGTGGGTTTGACAGTGTGATCAATGTGTCTCTGTCTCTGGATCTGTTTTTGTTTATCAGTTTATGTTGTTCATTATATTCCATAAATGAGTGAGATCATGTGATATTTATCTTTCTCTGACTGGCTTATTTTGCATAGCATAATGCTCTCCAGTTCCATCCATGCTGTTGCAAATGGTAAGAATTCCTTCTTTTTTTACCACAGCGTAGTATTCCATTGTGTAGATGTACCACAGTTTTTTAATCTACTCATCTGCTGATGGGCAGTTAGGCTGTTTCCAAATCTTAGCTATGAATTGTGCTTCTATGAACATAGGGGTGCATATATCCTTTCTAATTGGCATTTCTAGTTTCTTGGGATATATTCCTAGAAGTGGGATCACTGGGTCAAATGGGAGTTCCAATTTTAGTTTTTTGAGGAAACTCCATACTGTTCTCCACAGTGGCTGCACCAGTCTGCATTCCACCAGCAGCACACAAGGGTTCCTTTTTCTCCATATCCTCGCCAGCACTTCAATAAATGGTGTTAGGAAAATTGGACAGATACATGCAAAAAAATGAAACTAGACCACCAATTTATACCATACACAAAAATAAACTCAAAATGGATAAAGGACTTAAACATAAGACGGGAAACCATAAAAATACTAGAGGAATCCACAGACAGCAAAATTTCAGACATATGCCAAAGCAATTTCTTCACTGATACTGCACCTAGGGCAATGGGAACTAAATAGAAAATAAACAAGTGGGACTAGATCAAAATATTTCTTAAATTTATTACTATCTCTAGATCCTTAAAATATATTATTTAATTACTGTTTTATTCATCATCAATTGTCACTGTATTTAAACATCTATATATATAAAAACCTAAGCAACTGGCTGACTGGCCAAACTTTCCACTGGCTGACCAGTAGCTATGACATGCACTGACCACCAGGGGGCAGACACTCAATGCAGGAGTGGAAACCATAGGCATGGAAACATGGAACAGACTGATGAATCTCAGAGGGAAGGGGGGAGGGGGGAGGCTGGGAAGAGATTAACCAAAGATCTTATATGCATACTAGAGGCCCGGTGCACGGATTTGTGCACTGGTGGGGTCCCTCGGCCTGGCTTGTGCCCTCTCACAATCCGGAACCCCTCGGGGGATGTCAGAGAGCCAGTTTTGGCCCTATCCCTGCAGGCCTCTAGTATTGATAATATAACATAATAATGTTACTCTCAGTCAATTAGAGGAACAGACTAGAATTGAAATTATTAGGTGCATTTCTACCATGAACAAACTCATATGACTTTTATTTAAATCATTCAGTCACATTTTGTCTTTATTTTTTAATGTTTATTTACATAAGAAATATTCATGAACATTTACTACTTACTAGGGATGCAAAACTACAACACACTTTGATGACTATTATGGTAAGATGGCAAGTGAAATAAAGAATCATGTGGAATCATGAATCTGAGAATATTTTTCTCTTTAACATTTAGCAGAAGTTAAAGATATGAAATGTAAGCTAGCAAACAAACCTATAAATATACTAGCATATCAAAGAAAAATTAAATTATGTTTCTACAAGGTTGTGATAGTGCTGATTGCATCAAAAATAATAACAATTGGATATGAAATTGGATCTTCTAGTAGAAACGTGATGATTTCCCATGGATACTATTATAAGAGAAGGGAACAAAATGAACATGTAGTGTAGTATCATATAGAAGCTGTTGGCAGATACTGTTGCTAATATACTTATCCTCTAACTATTCATTTCATTTTCTCTCATAAGAGATTCAATAATGTTCAGATTTTTACATCTTCCTACACAATTCAGTGCCCCAAGGATTGTACTAAGTCTTATGAGTGATTCATTTAAATCATCATTATTTTTTCATTTATCCTGAAAATTTCATGGATATAATGCCAACGTTGGCTTTTAAAAAATAATGGAATTAAGTAAAGGGTGTGTTACCCTTACCCTCTGCAGTGGGTTGAACAGTATATGTCTCCAAGAGATATATTTCTGTCTGAATCTCTGGAACCTGTAAATGCAACATTATTTAGGAAAAGTTTATGCAGTTGTAATAATTAAGTTAAAGATATCAAGATGAGATCTTCCTAGATTATTGGGACCCAAATCCAATGACAAGTGAGCTTATAAGAGGAACAAAGAAGAGAACACAGAGAGAAAAGAAGAGGGCAGTTCGAAGAAGGAGGCAGAGATTGAAGGTATGAAGCCATGGAAGTTAAGAAACTCATGGAACCACCATGCCGGAGATCAATTCCAGCATGACAGCAGGGCTGCATCTGGGAATGGCTGAAGGCATTTCCCCAAACCTGAACAGGATACATTAAATTGATTGTGGCTGCCAGACAGCTAAAAGGCATCTTAATCTACATGTTATTGCCTCCTACTGGCCAAACACCTGTACAGCCATAGGCTAATTCCCCCATTCTGTATACTCTTTGAAGTGTATGTCTCTGCCTTGCCTCAGGACCAGTAGTGTTAATAAAAAGCATGGGGTCCTGGGGACGGGGAGAACCTAAGAACTTAGGCTTTAAGACCTTAGACATGAGAATTTAGATCTTGGGTCTTAGCTCCTTTAGTTAAGCTCCTCTGACCCCCAAATGCCTTTCAAAATTATATTTCATCTCCCGACTCTCTGGATTCCTATTTAATCTACACACACCCTTCTCCAGATTCCTGAACCCTTCTTGATGTTGGGACAAGAGCACCAACACCACCAGAAGCTGGAAAAGGCAGGGATGGATTCTCTCTTAGAGCTTTTAGAGGAGTACACAGTTCTGCCAATAACAAAACACAAATCTGCCAGCTTCAGGCGTCTAGCTTCCAGGAAGGTGGGAGAACAAATCTCTGTGTTTTAAGCCACACAGCCAGTGGTCCTTGTTACAGCAGCCCTAGGAAATTAATACACCTGCGAAGCTAAATAGTATTGCAACTCTAATTCACATGTTCTTTTTTTCCGGTGGGTTTAGCCTGTCCCAAAGCCAACACCAGTAAATGCCAACACCTGCACTGACTCTTCCAATGCCAACACCAGCTCTACTCAGGGTTCTCCAATTGGGTGAACAGTCTATCAACAAACTAATTCAAACAGTTAGTTAATGGCTACATTAATTTATTTGCCACTATATTCTCCTTTTCAGATGACATAGTTATAAATGGGACCTTTCTGATGGCTATTTTCATTATATTAACGGAATATTGGAGCAGGTCAATCTTTAATAAACTCAGCTCTCACTGCTTAATAACTTCCCATTTTATACATAGGCTTAGTTCTGGTGTTGAATGAGGGGGAAATTGTAGAAGATAAATGATAGAAATATTTCAGTAATAAAAAATATTGCCTGTGCAAAGAGTAGAGAATGAGAAAAATAAGGTAGATAGTGATTGGAAGCTTGCAAGGCAGTGTTCCTCAGTGTGGTTCAAAGAACAATAGTTTTGTAAAAAGTAACTTTGTGATGTAGAAACCTGACAAACGCTGCTTCAGCCTGGTGATCAAGGTCAACATCAACAGTGATAAATTATGTTGATAATAGGTACTATTGATATGAAGTGAAAACTGCATTTTACCTCTCTGGTCTTCCTCCTAAAAACCCATAACCCCAATCTAATCATGAGAAAAAGATCAGACAAATTCCAGTTGAGGGAAAAATGCCTGACCAGTAGTCCACAAAAGTATCAAGGTCATAATGATACGGGATTTTTGGACTGGAACATGTGGTGTTCCCCTGGGCAGGATGGCTTCCCCAGACTCTTTGTCTGCTGGAGTCGAAGAATGAATCCACAGAGGGAAGGTGGTACAGCAAAGGTGGAAATTTATTGAAGAACAAGTACAGCCTCCCACGTGGGGAGGGGAAAGAATCTCACAGCACAGACTCCCACATGGGGAGGGAGAAAGAGTCCCACGGAGTTCCTTTTTCCCCACTGTTTGGTTTATAAAGAATGTAGTTTTTGTGCCTCCATATCCCCTCTGATTGGCCACTATTCCCCTTTGATTTGGTCACTATAGCAACTCCTGAGCTCAAAGGTCAAACCTCACATGGGAAGTGTGAGGCTCTCCTTCTTTATTTTGTAAATATAGACCTTTGGCTACTCCCAGTTCCCTTGACTTATGGAAATGTAATTGCTGCCTCTCCCTTGTCTTACGGAAATGTAACCTTTGTAGCTCTGTAGCCCTGTATTTCTGCCATGGACCCCCCTTAATTTTAAAAATTCCCTAAACCTGCCTTTTTTACCCCTAAAAATTTCTATTTCAATAAAAACCTAGGTATTTCTGAAGAACTGTCTCAGTCAAAAAAAAAAAAAAATCTGAAAGAGACATGACAACTAAAGGAACTGTAGTATCCTGGATAGTACCAGGAAACAGAAAGATCCTAGGTAAAAACTAAAGTACTCTGAATGAATATGGGCTTAAGTTAATAATGAAGCAGGAATTTTAGGAGGAACATAGGCAGGATTAGGAATTTTTTAGAATTGGGGTCCATGGAAAAGTGAGGGACTGCAGACTGGGAGAAGGTACATTTCCATAACACAAGGAAGCCAGGTGCAGTTACATCTCCATAAGACAAGGGAGCAGCAACAGTTGCATTTACATAAGACAAGGGATCTGGAAGTAGCCAGGAAAGGTCTATATTTACAAAATAAAGAGAAGGAAGCCCTTCATTCAGAAGGAGAAGAAAGCCCAGAGGGAAGGAAAGGGGAGAACCTCACATGTCCCATGTGAAGTTCAACCTTTGAGCCCAGCTCAAAGGGGAATATTGACCAATCAGAGGGGATATCAGGCACCAGGATCTGCAGCCTTTATAAGCGGGGAAAAAGAGCTCAGTGGGACCCTTTCCCCCTCCCTACGTGGGAGTTCATTCTGTGGGACTGTTCTCTCTCCCCACGTGGGAGTCTGTACTTGTTCTTCAATAAATTTCCACCTTTGCTATACCACTGTCTGTCTGTGGATTCATTCTTCGATTCCAGCGGACAAAGAATCCGGGTTTGAGTCCAAAAATTCGGTATCAATAACAAGGTCAATACTGGTTCATTAGGTGTAACAAACATACCATGCTAATGTATGATGTTAATAATAGGTAAAATTGGATGTAGTAGGTATGGAAATTCTCTGTACTATCTTCTCAATTTTTCTTTAAATCCAAACTGTCCTAAATATAGAGTTCATTTAAAAAATAAAAATAAAAAAACACTCTTAATCAAGAGAAAAGACACTACAATTATTCTAAGTCTAATCAAAAATATGTGAAGCAAGAATTACACCACTTCCTTTTTAGTTCATCTAATGGTTTTCTATTTGAGGTGATTCTGCCCCAAATAGTCTAATAATACAGGAGCTTTCTCAACTATTCCAGTCAAAAATACTTTCAAAAATGATGGGAAACAATCCATTGTCTGTCAACAGAACAAGAAAACACTACAGGTTAGAAGTAAGATCTCCTTCTCCCACCTTCAATGTGTAAAAAATATTATACCTTTATTTTCTGTAGTGATCATGCAGTATTTTTATTTAGGCATGTGTTAGCACTGCAAAGTAAGTGAAAGGTGACAGGAAATAGAAAGCTTCATTTACAATACAAATAGGCCGTAGATATATTCATTAATAATAGGATGTTTGAATTTTAATCACCCATAAGTTACATTTTTTATTTTTGCATTGTAAGGATATTTTTAACAAAATACATGGAATAAGGTGTAAGAGTTAAAAAATAAAAGCAGTTTAAAATTTTTAAGAGATAAAGACAAAAATAATTTGACTGGAGGCTCCATGATTAACATTATTTATTTTGTTTATTAATTACCAGTAACTGGTAAAGTAACAAGAAATATCTGTTAAAAACATTTTGCACATTTAACTTTAGGTAAAAATAAAACATATTTTTAGCAATCCATTCATATTCTAATTATTCTAATAGCATACAAGCTAAGAGACTCTTCAGTAGACTTAACTGCATAGATATTTAATTAAGTTATTTTTAAGAGAGGATGAGGTAAATTACTTTTGATCTCCCCTTACTCCTACTGCTGATTTTTTTGTCCACTCCTATTCAAAGTTCATTCATTGTTTAAGACCAAAATCTCCATCTACTTAATCCACAATTATTTTCCTGAAAGTTTTAGCATTAATTGAATTTCTACAGCGCTTATAGCTTGTAGCAGTCATCCTGGAAATTGCTATGCATTTATTTTAATAAGTCCCAAATTTTCATTAGATTGGGACTTACACAGTTGCCCTCTCAAATTATCAAAGGTTTCTAAACATTTATTCTCAATGTCTGTATGTATCTCATCATAGGTCAGCTATAAACAGTTCATAATCCCCTGTTCTTGGATTCCACATTGTGTATCACTGCTTTACAACAGGAAATAGAGGTTCAACTCCTTCACATCTTCACTTCCTATTGTGCTTCTCTATTCTGAAGACTTCCACTAAGACCTGCAGATCTTCTTCTATTGGGGGAAATTCTCATTTATCCTCCTCTGTTTTTACTCATCAGATCCCTTCACCAATTAGCTTTCTCCTGACCCTCACAAATGTCTTAGTCAAGGCTAGAAATAAAGGCACAGAGATGAGTCATTGAAATAAAGGTAGTAGCTACCAGGTAAACTCTCTGGATGGTGGGAGGTGGACAGCATCAGCCCTCATTTTTCTGGGGGATAGCTAGAGTAGGGAGTTAAATGGAAAAACAGTGAAAGAGAATTACATGAAAAATAGTTCTAATTATCACAATATTGATTAATGACCAGGAAATATTAGCAGCATTTAGATATCAATGGGAGATAGAATTTTAAAAAAGAGAGATCTGTGGTTAGAGAAAGCAAAGAAATCCAGAGGAGGAAAACTGAGAACACTTTTCTATCCATATAATAACTTAGCTTGAAAATGTTAAAGCTCACATCAAGAAATGAACTGGGGCCCCTGTTTTACAAAGCAGTCACACGAATTTTCTCTTACTAAAACAAGTACACTATAGAAATGTGCACAGAAAAGGGAAGAACATTAATTACCTATCTTGTGTCTAAATAATTGTTTATGAAACTACCATTTTTAAAAGCTTCTTTAATTTTTCCCTTAAAAAGGAGAGACAGGAAAGGTCATCTAGAAAACTGATTATAAAATCAGAATGTCAGCCTTGGGGCACAGTGGCAGAGAAAGCAGCTGATCGGGGCCTCATGGATAAGCACACACTGATTATGACTATTTTTTTAAGTTTTATTTTATTGTTTAAAGTATTGCATATAGTATTACATTTGTCTTCTTTTTCCCCCATTGACCTCCCCCTGGCCAACATACCCCCCCTACCCAGCACATACTCTCCCCCTACTAGTGTCTGTGTCCATTAGTTATGCTTATGTGCATGCATGACAGTCTGTATGCTTCTTTGTCTCTATTTTTGTTCATCAGTTTATAATGTTCGTTATATTCCACAAATGAGTGAGATCATGTGATATTTTTTATTCTCTGACTGGCTTATTTTGCTTAGCATAATGCTCTCCAGTTCCATCCATGCTGTTGCAAATGGTAAAATGTACCACAGTTTTCTAATCCACTCATCTGCTGATGGACACTTAGGCTGTTTCCAAATCTTAGCTATTGTAAATTGTGCTGCTATGAACATAGGGGTGCATATTTCCTTTCTGATTGGTGTTACTGTTTTCTTGGGATATATCCCTAGAAGTGGGATCACTGGGTCAAATGGGAGTTCCATTTTTAATTTTTTGAGGAAACTCCATACTGTTTTCCACAGTGGCTGCACCAGTCTGCATTCCCACCAGCAGTGCACGAGGGTTCCTTTTTCTTCACATCCTCGCCAGTGCTTGTTGTTTGTTGATGATAGCTGTTCTGACAGGTGTGAGATGGTTCCTCATTGTTGTTTTGATTTGCATCTCTCAGACTATTAGTGACTTTGAGCATGTTTTCATGTCGTTGGCCTTCTGTATGTTCACTTTCGAAAAGTGTCTAGGTCCTTTGCCCATTATTTTTATTGGATTGTTTAATCTTCCTTTTAAGTTGTATGAGTTCCCTATAAATTTTGGAGATTAAACCTATTGGATATAACATTGGCAAATATATTCTCCCATGCAGTGGGCTCTCTTGTTGTTTTGTTAATGGTTTCTTTTGCTGTGCAGAAATCAGAAACACTAATCAGAAAGGATATATGCACCCCTATGTTCATTGCAGCACAGTTTATAACAGTTAAGATTTGGAAACAGCCTAAGTGCCCATCAGCAGATGAGTGGATTAAAAACCTGTGGTACATCTATACTGAGGCATAGAGGCATGGAACAGAGGGAAGACAGGGGAGGATGGGGGGCAGGGGTAAGAGATCAACCAAAGGACTTGTATGCATGCATATAAGCATAACCAATGGACACAGATAGTAGGGGCGTGAGGGCATGTGCTGGGGGGTGGGAGCAGCCGGGGAGAGGTCAATGGGGGAAAAAAGACATATGTAATACTTTAAACAATACAAATTTTAAATAAATAAAAAAAGACCCAGTAGGAGAAATGCATCGCCCTGTCCAGGCTGGCCCGTGATCTCTCAGCCCCTGACATTGCCCACCCCACCTGCGCCTCACACACCTTCCCAGGGTGACCTCTTATGAATATGTGGGCCACCACAAATCCTCGGCTGAGTTCTACATGCATGAGCAGGTCACACTCAAGATGCCCCAATCCAATGATAATCAGAGTCACTAACTTTAGTGGGCACTTTTGATATGCCAGGCTCTTTGCAGCTGGATCCTATGCATGATCTCACAAGAATCTTATTAGATACTATTTTAAACTTGTACATCATGAAATAAAATATACATGCAAAAAATGTACAGAAGCATATAGCTCAATGAATGATCGCAAGCAAACACCTGTGGAAACCATTCTGGCCCAGAAAGGAAACGGCCAGCCCCCAGAGCCCACTCCGGACCCTCCAAATCACTACTCTGCGCTTTTCCTCCAGAGGTCACCACTCTCCTGGCCTGAATGGTAATCGTGTCCTTGCTTTCCTTTATACTGTTATATGTTTATCACCTAACCATGCATCTCTAAAGCTCGTTTAGTTTGTCCTGTTTTGGGAACTCTACATACTTGGACTCAATCACAGTGCATTTTAAATATTTTCCTTTTACTCTGTGGCTCACTTGTTTACTCTCTAACTAGAATCTGTCCTCAA
>NW_005364031.1:2856547-2860919 GCF_000412655.1 Myotis brandtii
TGCTAATAATGACAATTTTACTTCTTCTTTTCCAATTTGGATGCCTTTTTGTGACTGATTATTTTAAAGAGGAATAGATAGATGGTTTTTAAGGCTGCCTACTCTACCCTAAACACTCTCTAAAAAATGAAGGTCCCTAACAGCTCATTGCTACTCCCTTTCTCTGGTAGCGGTTTTTAATGGGAAATTAAATTTTTATTTTATTTTATTTTTACTTGAATTTATTGGGGTGACATAGATTAATAAAATTATATAGGTTTCAGGTGTACAGTTCTATAATACATCACCTGAATATTGTATTGTATGTTCACCACTCCATGTTATATCTCTTTCCATCACCCTCTTTACCCTCTTCTACCTTCCTCCCACTCTTTTCTCTGGTAATCAACATACTGTTGTCTGTGTCTATGAAGTTGTTTGTTTTTGGCTTAATCCCTTCACCTTTTTCACCCATCTTTCTAACCCCTCCCCTCTGACAGCTCTCAGTCTGAGTCTGTTTCTATTTTGTTGTTAGTTCATTTTGTTCATTAGATTCATATTGTACTTATCTTTCTCTGACTGGATTACTTCACTAGGCATAATGCCCTCTAGGTCCATCCATTCTATTGCAAAAAGTAAAATTTCCTGTCTCCTCCTCCTCCTTCTTCTTCTTCTTCTTCTTCTTCTTCTTCTTTTTTTTTTTTTTTTTGCACCTCAGCAGAGTAGTATTC
Source organism: Myotis brandtii (assembly GCF_000412655.1). Lineage (NCBI taxonomy): Eukaryota > Metazoa > Chordata > Mammalia > Chiroptera > Vespertilionidae > Myotis > Myotis brandtii. Next base: position 2,857,258 of record NW_005364031.1, read on the forward strand.
CATTGTGTAAGTGTACCACAGCTTTTTTATCCACTCATTTACTTATGGACACTTGGGCTGCTTCCAAATCTTGACTATCTATACTAATAAAAGGGTAATATGCTAATTAGAGTGGACGTCTTCCAGATGTCCTTAAATACGTCCTTCCTGACAAAGCCACGGTGGGGGGGGGGGAGGGGCAAGGCAAAGGTTGTTAGGGTCGATCAGCCCAGCAGGGGAGCAGTTAGGGGCGATCAGGAAGGCAGGCAGAGTGGTTAGGGGAGATCAGGCAGGCAGGCAGGCAGGCGAGCGGTTAGGAGCCAGTGGTCCCAGATTGTGAGAGGGTGTGAGAGGGATGTCCAACATCCTCTGCGGGATCAGGCCTAAACGGGCGGACATCCCCCAAGGGGTCCCTGATTGTATAGGGTGCAGGCTGGGCTGAGGGACCCCCTCTCCCTGCTCCTGTGCAGGAATTTCATGCACTGGGCCTCTAGTTGTAAATAATTCTGCAATGAACATAGGTCTTCTGAATTAATGTTTCAAGTTTCCAAAGTCTTTGTTTTTTTATTTATTTCAGAGAGGAAGGGAGAGAGATAGAAACATCAATGATGAAAGAGAATCATTGATTGGCTGCCTCCTGCATGCCCCCTACTGGGGATCAAGCCGGCAACCCAGGCATGTGCCCTTGATCAGAATCTAACCCAGGACATTCCATTTTGCAGGCCGACGCTCTAGTGTTTCAAGTTTCCAAAGTCTTTATTTTTTTATTTATTTCAGAGAGGAAGGGAGAGAGATAGAAACATCAATGATGAAAGAGAATCATTGATTGGCTGCCTACTGCATGCCCCCTACTGGGGATCAAGCCGGCAACCCAGGCATGTGCCCTTGATCAGAATCTAACCCAGGACATTCCATTTTGCAGGCCGACGCTCTATCCACTGAGCCAAACCAGCTAGGGCTCCAAAGTCTTTACCACAGTTAACAGTGCCGACCAATGTCTATGCTAATGCTCTAGCACCTATTATTGAGAATGAAGATATCTGTGCTGGGGTGTGGTCTCAGGTCATTGCAGAAATTATTGTCATAAATTCTACTGACCTCTTGCACTCAGTATTCCACAGAGATCATTGTGAAACAGCCCTTATGACTTATTCACATTTTTATTGCACTGTTTTCACTCCAAGACTCAGGCATGAATTCATGGGGGCTAGTCCAATAAATCTGAGTCATAGAATGACAGACAGAAATAATGCTACTTTAATAATCATTGATGTTTCTTTATCCTAGCCCATTGTCCTTAAGCCACACTTCTGTGCCATGACATTTACTCCCCTTGGATTAAAATATTGTCTAAAAGGTGCCAAGTCTTTGATATAAAGAGATCCTAGGATATGAATTCCACACAGACCTTCAGACTTGTCCAGATAAGACTGAAAACAAGAGGTTCACCATGCAGAGATTCTAATGAGTTAAGACTAGAGACATACATTGTTTTGTGTGTGTTTTTAAATTAGTGTAGAATACCTTTTCTCTCCCCACCTTCATTTGCTAAGATCTACACTTTTCCTTGTGGAAATTGCCCTTCCTTCTTTCCAATTAGTTGTGGTTGGACTGTCACTTATAGTACTTCACTCTACCCTGGCCCATAGGGATGGGAACATGACCCTGCTTTGGTCAATCATAGTAGGTATTTCATTACTCTAGGAAAAGGGAGGATTCTAAAGCATAAGTACAGGCCCAAGACAGGGCAATCAGAGTACTTTTTTTATTTTCCAGGAAGAGACTCCTTCTTTCTTGAAGAATAGAATAAGAAGGTTGCAATCTTGGGCTTCAGGTGGAAAATACTTGGAGGAGATAATGAAGCCTAGAAGAATTAAGCAGATGAGAGATGGATGATGCAAAAGAGAGTGAGTACTGGTTGTGTCAAGTTTGAAGTTTCTCTCCCTGAGATACTTAAAGTTACCTGCTGTCCACAGAAATTCTGTCAATTGTATAACAGGTCCTATTCTTCTTCCATTAATTCACATTTTCTACTTAGCTCGATTGAGTTGGATTTCTGTCCAGCACAATTGAAATGCTGACTATTTCAAATACAAGCACAGCAAGATTACAAAAATATATGTTCTTGTTGTAAAGATACCTGAAAGTCATTTATATTCGTAATAGGAAAATGACTTAAAGTAAAAAAAGCTGAAGTTGCAGTATATGTAAAGAGTTATCTAATAAGAAATCAATGTTCTATATATAACTTGCAGTTACTGTGATCTAATGAGGTGAACAAATTGTTCAAAGGAGATTCGATTTTCAGAGTTTTTTTATAGTAGAAAAATTTATGAAATGTATGCTCTGTTGGGGTAATTGACAAGTTTAAATGTTGTCTCAGCTTTATTAAATTTCTCTTGCAACTCAAATTCAAAATTTGAATTAAAAAATGAATATATCTATGATTTTGTCATCCACAAAAGAAATGATAATGATACAATATGAAGTAATAAAACTCTTGGAGATTTGTTTACTATTGAACAATACTGTTCTCTGGATTTAATAGAGTTTTCTATTTGTTTTTAGAATGAACTATGAATGAAAAAACCAAAACAAAATAAATATACATTTTTAATATAAAATATCTACATGAATCTGCAATTACTTAAACAGTCCAAATTAAGTAGTATAATCTAACCTGAAAGAAGTTTAAAATGAAAAGAATGATAACTATTTTTCTACTACTTACTGAGTTGTTCTTGGGTATGCACTTTGGGAAGTAGGATCTGGAGAGAGAAGAATACTTATCCATAGCAGGAAAGAAGCTTATCAAGAGGGCTAATTAAGGAAGGGGGTGAAATGCAGTGAAGGAAGGAGGAAGAGAGATATTATTGCAAGAAAGACACTGGAAGTCATATGTGGTAATCCTCACTCCAAAGAGTCATAAATTCAAGTGAAATTTATAAAGTATTTTGTATGACTAATTTCTTGTGAAAACTCCTAAGGGAATTAACATGTCTTGAATGATTTGGAGTAGTATAGAGATGGCATACAGGTGTAAAAAATGAAGACAGGAGTGAAGACACATAAAGACACTTTTCCAAAAACATATGGCCATTAGAATCAGCAGAGATCTTGAATCATAGGTGAGGGTGTAGGACTTCACAAGCCATAGAATTAGAGATGGAGAATTGTTTGAGGCAATTTTGTCTAGTGCCGGAAGCCAATCCATCCTTGCTGCTTGACACAGTTGCTGCAGGAAAGAAACATCTGCACAGCATATGTTTCAAGGGACCTGGCATATATAGCATATTGTTCTTAATATGTTTGCTCTCCTTAGCGCCATGTGTTTTAATCAAGGTCACCTCTCGGAGAAAGGTTGTTTCCCCAGGTGGGGATTTTTCCCTGAGGTTAGGGAGGGGATACAACCCCTTAACTAAGTGCCAGGCGGGTAGTTAATCACTTTAACTACAAACAATCATGCTTAAGCTACATAATCTTTACTCCCTGGAATGGAGATAAGAAACGCCCTAACCTTTGCAATAGAAATTGACAGGATTAAAATCAACTGGTATAAATACAGATGTAACACGACAACTAGACACAGAACCTAGAAACAGAACCTAACAACAGAACCTAGCAAGAGAACTTGGCTGAAGAACCTAGACACAGAACCTAGAGACAGAACCTAGTGAGAGAAC
>NW_005364031.1:2862665-2863473 GCF_000412655.1 Myotis brandtii
TGTGTGTGTGTGTGTGTGTGTGTGTATGTGTGTGTGTGTGTGTGTCTGCTGGGGGCCTGCCCCCAGCCACACCATAGAGGCTTGGAGCAGGAGCCCCTCTGTGTTGATCTCTCAGGCTCCTGGCCTCCACTACATGTTGTACTCTCCCTTGAGCTATGGCCACGATGGGGGTGCTGCTTGCAAGCCGGTTGCCATGGCGACAGGGAGCAGGCCCAGCTGGGGGCTGCCCACAGGCCGGGCTTTCCCGCTTCCAGGTCTCCATGGCAACCGGGGAGCAGACCCAGCTTGGAGCTGCCCGCAGGCCGGGCTTTCCTGCTCCCTGATCAGGTGCAGCTGGGGGCTGCCTACAGGCTGCACTTTTCTACTTACCGATGGCCGGATCACCACAGCGACCTAGGGCCCAGCGGCACTTTCCTGCTCTCCAATAGTCATAGGGTCCCGGCTGGGGGCGGGGCTTAGCAGTGCGGGGCTTTGGCAGCACAGGGGTCTTGGCTGGGGCGTCAGGTGGCACATAGGGGTCCCGGCTGGGGGCGAGGCTTATGCCCTGCTGCCCAGGGCTGCACATGGGGCCCGGATGGCAGCTCGCGCTGTCCCGCCCTGCCTGTAGTATAAGATAGAGGCCTGGTGCACGGGTGGGGGTCGGCTGGTTTGCCCTGAAGGGTGTCCCGGATCAGGGTGGGGGTCCCACTTGGGTGCCTGGCCAGCCTGGATGACAGGCTAAAGGCCGTTTTCAGGCTGGCGGGTGACTGAAGCTCCCAGCCTCTCCTTTTTTCTTTTTCTTTTTTTATTCTGGGATTTATTTACTTTC
>NW_005364031.1:2864848-2895777 GCF_000412655.1 Myotis brandtii
GATACAATGTTTCGGTCCGGCTGGGTTTCAGTCCGGCTGTTTTCTGGGGTTTTGTTTACCTTCTTATTTGCAACATAGTATATAGTTGCTTAGACTTGCAGATGAGAGGCCGGCAAGTGAGGCGGGGAATGTTGGAGTCTGCAGCAAGCAAGCCTCGTGCTCGCTTCAGTGCCTGGCTGCCGGCTGCCATCTTGGTTGACAGTTAATTTGCATATACTCACTGATTAGCCAATGAAAAGGGTAGCGGTCGTACGCTAATTACCATGTTTCTCTTTTATTAGTGTAGATATATAATGTCTTGATTTATTTCAGTTGCAAATAGTATAGCAGGGACTTCTGACTCAACCAAACAAACGTGTTTTCAGCTCTTCCAACAGAAGTGTAGTGTAGTAAGGTCATTATTACTGACACCATCAATTTGGGGGACTCCTATTTCAGCAGTCACATTTCTTTCCGGCTAGGCCTATGGGGTTTGACTGATTTAGGCTTGACTTGCATAGTGATAACCTTTCTTAAGGAGTCCATCTTATCTGTGGCACCTGCTATCATTACAAGAATAATATCTCTTAAGTTTTCACTCAGGAAGAGTGACTGTTGTTATATTTTCCTTAATATAAGAGTTCTTTTATCTCAAGGAAATCTAGCCTTGCAATATTCACAAGATTTCTTTTGTTTTTCTTGCTCTATTTCAATATTGTTACCCACTAAACTTAAATGTGGGCTATCACTACTCTAGGAAGTTTTCCAGGATAGCAAAGCTGATTGAATTAGTTTATCTATATTCCTTTGAGTGTGTTTTTGATCTTCTGGTGGGTTACCTTTATTAGCATTATAAAACCAATCCCAGTAGTAGAGCCAAAATACTAGCTAGTGCTTCAACTACACTTTCCCATGGGAGTTCTCTCTCTCTCTGATATCTCCCTTAGAGTGCCAAAGATTCCTTACAGCAGCCAGGATCCATGGGAAAAAAATAAAATAAACCTGAGTTCAAAGGAATTAAAGGTTAGCATAATAGACTACATGAGGTGTTAAGCTATAAGATGGTTCAGCTATTACCATTCTTCTTCTTTTTTTTTTTTTTAAAGGAAGCAGAAGCCAGAGCTGGTGGCAACAACTGCTAATCTAAGGAGTTTAGACTTTGATTGATGGGTGTGCTCTGTACTCTTGGTCTGCCCAACCTTCCCCACCAAATCCCTCTCTGCCCTGTTCTGTCTCTCAGGAGTCAGAATGCTAATGTTACCATTCTTCTTAACAAACTTTATGTGCCCAACACTCTCACCTCCCAAGCAAACCAGCCAATCCTATATAATAAAAGGCTAATATGCAAATAGACTGAATGGCAGAACAACCGAACAACTGGTCGCTATGACGTGTGCTGACCACCAGGGGTGTCAGCAGGTGCGAGTGGGGCCTGGTGCCATCAGCATGTGGAAGCAGCGGCGGCTGGAGCGGGGATGCCAACAGACAGGGATGGGGGTGGGGGGCCACAGAAGGAGGGGCTGGGCGAGGGCACGAAGGATGGGCCGAGACCTGCCCTTGTGGCCACCGCAGCCTTGCAGCCCACAGTGCCTTTCAAGGTGCATGAATTCGTGCACCAGGCCCCTAGTATTCTAATAGTTTTCTGGGTTTCTGCAATAAAGGCCATGAATATCCCATGTTGCACCTGTGTGGTGCATGACTCTTTTCTTAAGAGGGTCAGAAACATTTGCCCTCCCTCAACTCTCAAATAAATCTTAGTATCAGTTGTTACAATGGGGAGTACATGAGGCTGACTGCCAGATTGGTAAGGAAGTCCTCTCCTATCCCCAGCCTAGAGGACAGTTTGCAAAACCTAGACAGTATTTGGGCAGAACATGTATTGCCTATAAAATTTTGTCAGCATGTCACTACTGATACCCATGCATTATGCTCAAATCCCATTAATTAGCCTATAAGGTCCTCATTTTTCGTCTTCCAGAAAGTCATGTATCTAGTATATGCATATCACCTATGTTGTCAAAAACAATAAACAAAAATCTGAAAGGTCAGAGTTAGCCTGCCAAACTTCGTGGATGCTGGCAGATGTCACAAAACTCCAGGGGCAGAATAAAGATTGGTTTATTGCAATAGCACTGCCAAAATATCAGCATTTGTACCATTTTCCTGAGCCCCAATTCTTAGCAGGTGACATGAATTGTGCCAGATGGTCCCTGCCTTGTGTTACAGGAGAAGGATGCTGAGCTTAGGGAACCTGAATATTTTATACTGGACAGTGAGCATGCCTGCCAATCTTTCCTCCAGATGGGGACAACAGTCTCTATCTGAAAGGGCAATAAGTAAACCTGTTACCTGCTTCAGAGGGAGATATTAACTCTACTATCCAAGACTATTCTCTATTAAAATATTCTTTGAAGCCTAGTCTGGGACAAAGGCAGTCAGTGACTTTGCTTGCAAGATATATGCAAACAAAAGAGACCCATAGAGAAGTGTCTCCCAACTTATCACAAGACAAAGAAGAGAATTTCAGGAATAAATTGATTTAACCAGTTAATTTTTGCCATCAGAGAACTATTGCACCATACTCTTTTTGTTAGGATTATTCAGTATACACTAAATCACATGCACACACATGTAGCATGCATTGTGCAAATGCATTTTCCGTATATTTTTTTTCAAAATCAACCTTAAAACCACGTTTAAAACTAATGGTTTTCAGAGGTGGATATATAGTATACTAGAGGCCCGATGCATGAAAATTTGTGCAAGAGAAGGCCTTCCTTCCCCCAGCTGCCGGCACTGGCTTCCCTCCATCACCCAGGACCCGGGTTTCCCTCCTCCAGCCTCCAGCAGGCAACTGGGACCTGGGCTGGCTTCCCCCAGGCTGCCCACAGGCACCCAGTACCCAGGCTGGTTTCCCCTGGGCCGCCCACAGGCACCCAGGTCCCAGGCTGGCTTCCCTCCGGCCCCGGGCTTTGTCAGGAAGGATGTCCAGAATGATGTCCAGAAGACGTCTCATCTAATTAGCATATTACCCTTTTATTATTATAGATATTATCTAAATCAAGTATTAAAAAGGGAAAGGATGAAGGAAGTATAAGAATAGCATAATGAAATAACTGCAGGTAGAAATGTAAAATGATACAGAGACAAGAATGATGGAAGAAAATGAACACTCAGTGATTAAATCAGTACAATCGAGTGAGAACCCGAAGTACATGGAACAAGAATATGTTTTGGCTTTGCAGCTAAAGTAGATTTGAGCCGAATTAGATTTATTACTCTGAATCATTCCTGTCCTCTGAAAATAAATATTGAAGATGATTCTATAATGCTGAATTATATAAAGGAAATAAAAGAAATTTTGAAAAAATAGATATAGTTCAATTTTAAGTTTAGGTGATAAGCAAAATGGTATTAAAACAAAACGAAAAACAAAAGGATGCTTGTGAATATTGTAAGGCTAGTCTTCGGGGGGCAAAATAAAATATATAAAAAGAAATTTGAAAACTAAACAACTTCCTGTGATTAAAATTAGCAAAAACACTCATATATGTAAAATCTGTGTGAATTTAGATGAAGCTGGCAACTTCAAATTCAGAAAGGGTCATCATTCAGGTTACATTCTAATCTCCATCTCTGAGCTCGGAGCAATGTGAATCGAGAAAATGACATAGGAAAAAAAAGAGGCTGAGGACGAGGAAGGGGAGCATGAAGGGGGAGAAGGAAGGAAGAGAAAAAGAAGACTGTTAAAACAAAGAAATAAAAGTTGGACAAAAGGAAAGAGGAGTAAGAAGAGAGAGATGAAGAGACAGAGAGGGAGAGAGAGAGCCCACTTAGTGCCTCAAAACATAACTATAATGGTGTTTCAGTTAATTGAGTGGAACAAAATATTTGGGTTTTTGGGGGAGACATCTTTATGCTTTAAAACACTAACATATCATATATGTGGTTGCTTTTACTATTAAAAAATCAAATCGGCCTGCAATCGTATCAGTAGCACAAAAATAAAGGCAGGTTAAAAGCCAGCTGTCATTACAGTAAGTGTCCAAATCCACTGACTCCCAGCTCTTTTCTATCCAACCTCCAGGCGTATTTCTCAGACAGCACAGCAGGTACAGGGCTGTCAATATTAGTACTGAATCCTGTTTTCAGGCTTCTTAAAAGATAAATGATTACAAAGTTGGGATCAAATGAATCACTGAATTACTATCAATGGTTTCTATACTGTATTTTATATTTTCTAGAATTGTAGCAAATTTATTAAATGCATTTGTTTATTTTTTAATGACATGGTTCAAAACTTAAAAAATCAAATTGTTTTATTGTTGCACTCTCTTTTGAGAGGAAGATTATAAGATGGGTAGTGAATATTAATAATTTCCATAAAAATATTTTAGAAAATAGCTTTTTCATCGGTGTTATTAGTACATTTAAAGTTTTATTATACAGGTTAACCTTATGTCAGTTTTTGTCTTCCCTTTATCTATCTTATAAAAACAAACAATGTACTCTGATAAAGTCTGGGTTAATATTAATATCAGAATCAGGCTGAAAGTTGGATTGTAGTGCATTTGATGTTCCTTTGCCAACTACACCCTTGAACTTTGTAATGCTATACAAATGTTATACAATACAAACCGTTTGACATAAAATCCCCTTAATACCAGTAACTTGGGAGTCTATCAGAATTCAGACATTTTGTGTATTGCCTGCTATTCAAAGGAAAATTGTTTGCATCATTTTGGTGTGTTGCTTTGTCTTTTTTGTTGTTTCCTGGAGAGAGTCTACTATTCAACTGAAAGAGATAATCAACAGTCACTTTGCTCTATTCTCAATAAGAAGTAAGTTTTTAAATATAACTTGAAATGGGAGACTAAAGTAGAATCTGCCATGTCTTTCTTGGTCGGCCCCATGGATGTTTTTCAGTGTGTTGCTTTGTCTCTTTTGTTGTTTCCTGGAAAGAGTCTACTATTCAACTGAAAGAGATAATCGACAGTCACTTTGCTCTAGTCTCAATAAGAAGTAAGTTTTTAAATATGACTTGAAATGGGAGAGTAAAGTAGACTGCCATGTCTTTCTTGGTCGGCCCCATGGATGTTTTTCATTGAAACTGTCATCTGAGAAATTATAAACAAAACCCCAAATACCTGGCAACTTCAAAGTTGCAGGGGCCTTCACTTTCCATTCTAAAATTAACAATTTTCATAAAATATTTCATGACCAACTTGACATAAACTTGAGTATTGTATCGCTCCTTATAAAATTTTCTTTCACATGATTCAATATTGGGTAAATACTAGTACGCCTGAAAGAAAATGTTGGTACATTTAAATACATTTGTTTGATTCCAAATGCTGCTCTACAGTTGTTCTCCTGAAAGTAGAAATAATTATTATACATTCTTGTTAGGTTAAGGCCAAATCCTCGTCACTTGGCCACGCTTCATAGAAATACCACCCCCCCTTTTTTTTTTCTACCTTCCAAAAGCTGAATACTTTAAGCTTGCTACACGAAAGCAAAGGTGATCATTTTAAGATTGTTTCCTTTGTATCCCAGATGTTTCCAACATTTCTCTTTACTAATATTTACACAGCCTAATATAAAAACGGAAAGAAAGAAGGCAGAGAAATGTCCTTTCAAGGGTCATGAAGGCCTTGTCACCTTTGAAATAGCCTGGTGGGCTATAGGCTTCTCTGTCCCTTCATCTTGCCATCAATCTGGCAAGCAGCGTGGCCGCTGTCATTTACACACCAGGAAGGAATCCAGTCCCCACACCGCTGCTTGTTCAGTGTGTTATTTAGCACTCCCAGTGTCAGCGAAAGTGTTTTCATCCTTCAGTGTTTCTTCGGCCTGGCAGAAAAATGGATAATGGATAATGATGTGGATGACAAAGTGCATGGACTCTAAAACTGATGAAGAGGAGAGAGAATTTGATAAGAAAAGCACTTCTGAGCCACGGCGTTATGAAAAAATCTCAAATAAACACACAAGTGGAGCCTTCTGCTGCTTGATGCTTGCTTCTCTGACACTCATGGCCTCTTATCTCTTTGCTTAGAGACAGCAGTAAAAAAATAGACACAGAGTGTGTTAATAATAGGGATTATCATCATTTCTCCAGCTTAAGGTAAATTTATGAATCCTTTCTTTTTAATTTCCAATTTTTTCAATATTTTAGATCACTATGGGAAACTATCACTATTATTACCAATAATAATTCCTAATCTGTACATAAAAACCAAAGTTGGATAAGAAGTAACTTAAACTTACACATGTTAACATTCTGGTATGCTATCATGATGGGATGTATTACACATTCACCTATAAATGAGAACAGCATAAAATCTTTTAGGTGATGAATTGTGTAATATGATTTTAATTAAATCAGTGTTCAAGATAATCTTCTAATGCCTGGGTTTCTTGGTTTTCAAAAATGAAGATATATAGGTGGTATGCTTATCTTCAACTACAATTTTTAAAAATATATTTTTATTGGTTTCAGAAAGGAAGGGGGAAGGAGAGAGAGGTAGAAACATTGATGAGAGAGAAATATCATTGCTTGGCTTCCTCCTGCACACCCCCTATTGGGGATCGAGCCCCCAACACAGGCATGTGCCCTGATTGGGAATGGAACCACGGCCTCCTGGTTCCTGAGTTGATGCTCAACCACTTAGCCACACTGGCTAGGCTTCAACTATAATTCTAAGTCCTTTTTCTTGGGGCCTCTTGATTTTTTTAAAAATATTTGTTAAAGGAGATTTCAGTAGCTGGCTATCATTTGCAACTTAAACATATTTTAAGCATTGTTTTGTACTTTAGTATAAGATGTAGTTAGAAAGTGAGAAAATGTCATCAACTTTGTCAAAATTGTTTCTTAAGTTATATTTTATTTATTTATTTTTTTAAGCGCCCGGTGCTCCCGTCCCCCTGTCTCCGACCGACGGCCAAGTTATATTTTAAAAGAGCCTTTTACGTAATACAGATACTTTAAAATTTTGAAATAAATGTTATTTTCTGAAAATGAAGTCAGCTTATAAATTCAATATTCTATATTTTATAAACTTATGAATCATTTCCCCAAAAATATGATACCTGATAACTAAAAGTGTTTACTTCACAAAACATACCCCAAATCTTAATCACTTGGGGCGGGGAGGGGTTGGTAAGCAGTCATTCAATAGTGATTTTTAAATAAATGTTTTTATATTTTTAGGAAGCATTACATTTCACAACTATAACTCTTGTCATAAGATGGCACTTCAAATACATTTAAGCCAATAAATAGAAGGTTGCAGATTAAAGGAAATATAATAATGACAGAGGCTGACATTCTTATATTTCTGTCCTTCCAAGATCCTTAATGAGAAAGGATATGGAAGGTTATTTACCTTATCATACAAAATCAGGAACAAGCTTAGCTGTAGCAGCAGTGCAAACCTTGTATGGAAATGCTACTTGTGCATAACATGTGCATAGATGACATTATTTCTATTATCAGAGACTAAGCAAAACCCTGTGATTGCCATAGAACTAAAATGTTAAGAAAGAAAAAAAAGTTAGGGCATTGTTTCATTGTTGCTAGTGTTGGCAAAATGAAATGTTACTTCCACAGCAAAAAATTGACAGTGCTTTCCCTTCTAAAAGTGCAGAGTCTCATTAACATTTTGTGTATAAGATGTGAAAAATTTAGGAGTGCTTTAAAAATTTATATCTATAGATTGGTAAGTAGATACATGATTGCAAATTGCACAAATTGCATAATAGCCACACTTTGTCATTTATTTCTATGCTATGACTACCTCAAAAGTGAGTGAAAGATTTATACAAATTTCCTTTCTCTAACTTTTCCATTTCTCCCCCATGTTCTTATCTAGGATTATAATCTTCCCTATTCTGAATGATAGGTGCCATATTGTAAAATAATAATAATAATAAAAATAATAATAATAATCTATAAACATAAAAGGCTAATATGCTAAGTGTCTGACCATCCAACTGGTCACTATGATGCACACTGACCACCAGAGGGCAGACACTCAATGCAGGAGCTGCCATTACGCGCACTGGCCATTTACAGAGAGACAGCACTGCAGACCTGGCACCCATAAAGCAACACTTGGCTTCCCCCAAGTGGGATACAGGCCCCACCACCACCCCGGAGTGACACCCCACCAAATCACAGCCGACGCTGCTGAAACCCTATGGCACAAATTGCAGCCCACAGCCCAGCCTGGCCTGGAAACGGTCGCTGTGGGCACCAGGTAATGACATCATGTAGCAATGCCCAGCTTCTTCTCCCTAGCGACTACCCTCCTTGGAGTTTCTTCAGCCCAGGAACATGACTTGCTTTATAGCCAGGTGGAAACATTTTACACTGTAACCAAATGTCTGTGAAGCATTTTCCCATGCCTCATCTCATTTGATCCTCACAGAAGTCCTGGAGTAGGTAGATAGGAGACTCGGTAGGATCCTATTTTCTTTTCATTAGCTCCGGAGATTTAGAAAGCTTAGAAACTTGACCCAACTGAAAAGAAGTAAGAAATAGTGGATCTTGAAAATGACTTCAGGTTTTCTCACTGTGCAGAATATAGTCAAACACTGCTGCAGTTAAATATTTTACCCTTTGTTCTTCCTGCATGATCTACAATAATAATCTGCTTCATGTTGCTATTTACTGCTGTGTTGCTGACAATTACCTGAAAGAGAAGTTGGGGTACTTCACTGGGCTAGAAAAAGTTTAGCTAAATCAGAAAGCAAGTCTAATTAAGCAAGTTTATTCTATATATATAAAGCTCTCGCTGGTGCCAATCGCACACGTGTGTTTCAATTTGTCATTGTCGATCATGAATTTGGTTGACATTTCTATTATAGAGAAAGGGTGAATAGCGATATTAAAATATTTCTTCTAATTAATTTCCTTCAATGTGCATGAATTTGTGCTCTGGGCCACTAGTAATAATAATAATAAATTCAAGTGATTTTGTTTACCTTTCTAATGGAAAAATAGGATAAATTATAATTAATCCTGGGACCATATTTAGATTTTAGTACAATTTTGAGATGTTTCTAGCAACATATTTGGATCAAGTGTTCAAGGGTCATTCTGATTTTACCCAAAGCTGGTCTAGATTCTTCCAAGAAGGGAAATGTTGGTGTCACTGTAGATACATATCTTTTGTGGCTAAGGCATTCATCCAGCCAGGGGTGGGAGGAATACTTTCAAATCATAGTCACATGAAGACAGTCATTTTCTGAGGATTAAAAGGGAAATGAAAACTTAAAGCATTGGTATTTTCTTAGCAGATAGCATTTTTAAGAATATGTTTAACATAATAGTCCAATTTGAAGGGAAATGCTATCATTACAAATAGTAGTCTTAATCTTAACTACATACTAATCTCAAAGAATATAAAGCAAAGTATTTTCAATGGCTAAACCTTAATGCTAGCGTCTTTTCTTATTAAGCTTTCTTTTCTCTCCTTTGACCCTCTCCCATGCTAAAAAGACCCCCTAAGGAGCTGAGAGTCTTTAGGATTATAACGGGCCATTAGAAACCATCTGAATACATATACTTTAGTACATAGATGGAATCATAAAATGCAACTGTCAACATTTATTTTAAATCTCTAAATAAATCATCTTCCTCATTGCAGCCAACAGTAAAGAAAAAGAAAAAAAGTTTCAATTCTCCACCAACTTTTCTTTTCCACGACAAGGTCAATCGATGTAGGTGGGAAGCTATTTTGGTTTTTCAGTTTCCTGATTGCTCTGGATACATCAACTATTCACCTTCATGTTAGTGACTTCGTTGAATTCTGATTTAGAAACTAATTTGAAAGGAGCCCGGCCTTTGAAATACAAATGGTGACAAGAGGGCAAAGGAAAGGGGTGGGGAAGAGACTGCTGAGCAGATCTCAAATCACAGTCACGTTTGAAAGCTACCTTATGAGCCATTGACCACTCACAATTTAGCGTTTTAATCCGAATTTTAACTTGAAAGTAGCCCCTGCTGACTCAGAAATGTTATAACGTGCAGTGGCCAGGTGGGGGAGAAGTGCAGCCCTGTCCCTTTGAAGTGTGGCTGCCCCGATCAATGGGAGCGCACAGGTGGCCACACTTCAAAGAGGAGGCATCAGGCCTCTGTTTCTTCCAGCCCCTGGAACAGTTATTCTCCCCCCAGTGGCTTGGAATTGGCTTTCATGTTATACTTTCACTAAAGAAAGTAAACGAAGAGCATTATAGGCAAGGCTTGATTAAAATAAATTTTTTTAAGCCAACGTCTTGAGAGGACCGGCTACCTTTTAGAAGCACCTATTAATGCAATTGCTGGGTAGAAGAAAAGGGAAGCCTGCGGGAGAGATTTTTAAAAGCAACCCACTTAGAGGGTTGCATCTGACATTTTAGCAACGAAGCTACATCCTTTCATCGAGCTCCCATGGTTGTAAGTAAATTTTTTATTTAACATTTTGTAGCAGGGTGTCTATTTCATGGTGCTGTTAGGTTGAAAAATGCCCACGGCTGCCGAATCTGGGAGAAAAGAACTAAGTGATGTTAGTTGAAAAAATAGCAATGACCAACGTTTAGCCATTAAATGCATTCCTGCACACCAACACACAAGAATGTCGTTCCTGAGAACATTTACACATGACATTTGCTGAAACATATATATTCTCTACTAATTTTATTCTTATATGTGACATATTTAAGTAGATCTTATGTACTTCATTTTCTATAAGCAAGAATCTAATATAATGAATGATGTTTCTCCTGTCATGGACAAATCATGTGAATCACAATATATAGAAATTATATAAAAGCTATAGGAATTCTTTATAATCCAGAAAAATAATTCTGCAGCTTGGCCACCTGTTGAAATCATCTGGCATGCTTTAAGGAGAAAAAAAAGAGAGATGCCTGGACACTATTTGTGGATTTTTCACTTAATCAACCCAAAATGGGCCTGGGCATAGGAATTTGAAAAGCTCCCCAGGTGATCCTCATGTGCACTTAGAATGAAACACCTGACCTTGAATAGAGCCTCTCAAGTGCTAGCTTGCATATAACCACCTGGGGATCTTGTTAAACTGAATAGCGTTCTGATTCAGTGTGTCCAGGGTGGGGTTTGAGATTCTGCAGGTGTAACTAGCTTCCAGGTGATGCCAAACTGCTGGTCCCTAAGCCATTCATTGTGGAACAATAATTTAGTGTTTCACAGCTCAGGAAAAGGGCATAGGTTGGAATCATTAAGGCATTTGGGCTGAAATTATCTATATTCTCATAATTTCCAATCTAACTAGATAACCACTACCCCACCTGCCCCCAATTACTCCAACTTCATCTACCACTACTTCTTCCCTTTCAGGGTAGACTTGTTGCTCATTAAATCTGGTTTCTGGAATAATTTTTGGAAGGCTGTGCTGGGGCTTTAAAATGAAGTCACTAATAGTCATTGCATATTGGGTTATTTCAAATGAAGAAATTGCTTACCAGGTTAGCAGTTTACTACCAAAGATGTAGTTCTGCATTATTAAATTTCTTCCATTGGTATGTAGAGCTTGATGCCAGCAAGAATGCTAAGTGGGGGCTTTACTCTGATTAGACCCCACCCATGACATCTACTCAAGGAGAGGATGAGCTGAGTGAAAGAGTCATTTAAACCCTGTCCACATTGGCAGGGGTCAGGCAGTTCTGTGTGCACTGTAGGGAACGTTTCACACTGACATGCAATGTACAACTCCTGTGTGGCCTGTGTGTGTCTCTGGCTGCTGCCTGCAGGGTGCTCTAGCCCTGCTATGCAAGTTTCAAGTTTCTGACACTGGGCATCAAACTCACCTTTGAGTGTATCTTCCCTGGCCAATAGACATTTGAAATAACCACAGTATTTGAAAAGTAGAAGCAAGAATTCTATGTTGTCCCTCAAATCTTCTTGTGTTCTGAGACAATGGGATGTTTTGGAAGGTCATGAGCTTTTGAATATGAAACACTTGAGTATGAGAAGGGCTGTCTTTGTTTCACTTTTGGAGTTAGGCATGAAGAGTGAGCAGGAGACAACTGAAGAGCTAGGGGAAGGGCTTCACAGGCAAAGACAACAAGAGCAAAGGGCCTTTGCTGACATAGGGCAGCCTCTGAATAGCAGAAAGCAGTCCTGTGAGGAAAGAGCAGAAAAGAACGGGGTAAGGAGAGGTGCAAGGGCCAGATCACGCAGCCTTGAAGGGCATTATAAAAAGGTTAAACTTATTTTTAGCTCTGTGCGACACTACTGAAGGGTTTTAAGAAGTAGTATGATCTAATTTTTGTCTTTTAAAAAATATTTGTTTGTGGCTGCAATATGGAGAATAGGCTATAGAAGGTAAGTTGAGAAAGAGAAAGGCCAGTTAACAGACTGTTGGAGAAGTCTGATTGAAAGATGATGGAGCTCAGATGCCTGCAGAAGCATCACAGAATACCTGGCACCAAGTAAGTGCTTAATAAATAGCAGCCATCTATACTAATAAAAGGGTAATATGCTAATTAGACTGGACGTCTTCTGGATGTCCTTCCGAACATCCTTCCAGACAAAGCCACAATGATGGGGGCCAAGGCAGAAGTGGTTAGGGGTGATCAGGCAGGCAGGGGAGCAGTTAGGGGCCAATCAGGCTGTCCAGGGAGAGCAGTTAGGGGTGATCAGGCCGGCAAGGGAGAGTGGTTAAGGGTGATCAGGCCGGCAGGGGAGAGTGGTTAGGGGTGATCAGGCAGGCAGGGGAGCAGTTAGGGGCCAATCAGGCTGTCCAGGGAGAGCAGTTAGGGGTGATCAGGCCGGCAAGGGAGAGTGGTTAAGGGTGATCAGGCCGGCAGGGGAGAGTGGTTAGGGGTGATCAGGCAGGCATGCAGGTGAGCGGTTAGGAGCCAGCAGTCCCGAATTGTGAAAGGGATGTCCGAGGGGTCCCAGATTGGAGAGGGTGCAGGCTGGGTTGAGGGACCCCTGCCCTGTGCATAAATTTTGTGCACTGGGCATCTAGTTACTATTATAACAGTCCAAGGAAGATCCTTATTGCCCCTCTAAATGTTTCTCTCGGGACATTGTTAGGGACCACAGCCATAGCCTTACCCAACTCGCTTGTTTTGGTCCTTACTTTCCCAAATAGCAGGAAGCATTTCTCTACCACTGGATTGTCCAGAACTATAATATTTTTTTCTGAAAAAGAATTTAGACAGTGCATTTCTGAATCTCATTATTTGATACTAACCATAGCATTTAAAAATTGTCTGATATTAGCAAAAATTGTAAAGTGTTTGGAGTTGGGATCCCTTTCACAATTGATGTGAACAATGAAGGAGATGGTTTCTCTTTTTTTTCATGAAAAATTGTTATAAAATTGGCAGCATACCTTTCAATTAATGCATTCTTGAAATTATGAAAAATACTATTTTAAAATAATAAATACATAAGAAGAAATAAAGCAAAAACCTTTATATTTCCCACACATTATTAGTAAATGACACAGCTTTCTCAACAACAGTGAGCAATATTGAGCATGACTTATGCCTTTGCAACAATGTAAATAACAGATAAAAGTTGTGTGTTATAGAAATTCACAATATTGAGACAAATAACTATAATGAAAGTTTGCTAGCACTATGTAAATTTACTTTTCATATAATCTAGGAAGAAAACTTCAGGTTTTTAATTTAAACTATGGTCTCAATGAAGACATCACAGAAGCAGAATATTGTTCAAATTTGGTAGAGAATGAGCGTAGCAGAATGTTGAAATAGTGTACTTAACCTCTGGTTTAGAAAGAGACTCTCACAAGGACTGTATCGCCGCCCAGATTTCTTTTAGTGTAAGACTCATGAACAGGTACTTCATCTAAACTGTTATCATATCCTTTAGGGATTAAAAACTAAGCTAGTGGGTAGAGCAAATTAAATAGTACATTTTATCCTGTCTTAAGCAAAGAACTAGTGTATAGGTATAATGAAGCTATAGGAAAGAACATAGGTAAACTTAGGCCCTGTTTTTAATAAAATCTAAATGGAAGAGGACTGTCAACACATAATGACTACAAAAAATACTAAATAATTCTTCTAAAGGGACAAGTGCATTATGTTTTGCCCATTAAATATTCTAAATATTGACCTGTAAAGCAGTCATTGGAAAAGGTGGATGTCCTTACACTGACTTCCATGATACCAGACATAGGTTTTTCCCCATTACTTTAGTTACCTTCTGTCACTTTAGCTTAGTTTCTTTGCTGTCTAGTCGCTTTTAAACAATTAAGTATATAAAACTCTTTCCCTCAAATACTTATCACAAATTCTTTTTAATAAAAATAGGTACCACTCATTAAATTTCTTGAGTCACTTCTAACTTTCAAAGTCACTCTTAAATTAGCTAGCTAATATATGTGATATCTGGAGGCAGGGAGCCTCCTTTAACAAAATGATTTAAATTGTATGTGGCAAATGAGAGCAGTTCTTGCTCCACATAGTCAATGTTCTAGCCATAAGCAGAAATCATGAAAATTACCCCATTAGTGTCAAAGATTGAAAAATAATGTTACCTCTACATATTTGTAGGAAGTACTGAATGTTGTTCAGAAACCTTGTCTAACTGTAAACTCATTATTTTCACCTGAGAGATATTGCACATGATTGCTCCTTATTTCACTCCCCAATTCTACAGTTTAATATAAACGATCAATTCATTACATGGTATATTTCATAAAACACATACAGCTTTTACATTTTCCATTATGTCTATAATGTGTTTTGGGATTCACCATAGGGAGCAAAAATGAATGACCTTTTCTGCGATTCTCTTTATTCTAGGTTTGAATGTTTTCCTTTTACTTCCCCTAGAGAAATTCAGGAAATATACATTAGAATGCTGATTCCTAGGATAATGGCTTTTCTGCTTTAATTCAGTCAATAAGTCTGTGTTTTCCCTGTAAAACAGTGTGTTTTCTTATAGAAGATAAATGGGCTCATTCCCTATGCAGAGCTAGGTAGGAACATAATAGAGAACATTTTGGCATGGTGCATGGCTGCTGGTTGAAATGCCAGCAAGCTTTACATAGTAGAGAACAGAAAGTAAAAGGGAATAAGTGAATAGATGAAGTGAACAAAGTCACAAGCTATAGTAGAAACAGCTATTGCAGATAGAATAGAAAACTATATAGTTCAAGGTACAACTTAGATTTCTTTCATTGCTCTTAACCTTACTGCACTCAATCAATTAGAAAGACCAAGACTTGTACTCATCCCCAAATCATATCCCTAATCCCACTCTTATTTTTATTTTTTTCTAGACGACCTGTGGGTAAATCACCATCATCTCCTAGCTGGTCATCTTTTCTCCACTCTGGCCCTGAGGTGGCCCAAACACAACACTATCCCCAACCTCAAACACAGAAGCCAATTATCTTCACTTCTTAGATGGATCTTTTTATTCCCCTGGCATTAAATCATTTTATGGCCACTAATGTACTTAGAATAACATCTACATTCTTTGCCAATGTTTCAATCCCAGTACAATCAGTGCCCATTTTCCTGTTTTCATCTCACACACCTCTTCCCTTGCCTCTTAAATTCCACCCATGCCTGGACTTTCTTTTCTTAAAAGCTTGTTTCTACCCTGAGTTTTTTCACTGGCTGTTTCTTCCCTTAGATCCTCTTCCTGATCTTTGCATCCTCTGAACACTCCTCCTTCAACTTCATCCCATCACTGGAGTTTAACTTAACTTTCACCTTCCGGTAAAGAACTTACCTTATCCCTTGATCTTAAGTAACCCTATTTTTCAACCCAGTATAATACCTTATTTTATTTATATAACATTCATTAATAAAATACATATTCTTCTTTACTTCTCATTTTTTGTTTAATTATCACCTTACTCCCTTCTTCCATTAACTATATTGTAGGCTCCATGAGTGCAGGAACCTTGTCCATTTTGCACACTGTTCTATCTCTAGGCCTAGAATAACATATAAAGTGTTCAATGATTATTTCCTGAATAAATGAATAATGCATTCTAACTCCTGGTATCTACCCCATTAAATTAGGGTTGTCTGTGATCTAACAGAATTTCCCTTAGTCAACTCCTTTGGAACTTCATTATTTCATCATTTCTGGATAGGAATGCTGGGTAGGCTCATAGAGTATTTATGATTTCAATTTGGCCATTGTTATTTGTATTAATTTATGGCAATTAGAATTTATTAAATATAAAAATATTAAACATATAATATGACAAAAAACAACCTTGAACTCGTGTGTAGCTTGGAAAATCTAAACAAATTGAATAAATATTTAGTCCATGTGCTTGGGAATCATATTGATGTTGGCTAAATAATCCTCTTCTTTGTTAATTTATCACTATAGCTTGTCTTAGTTCTATATATCTCTGTATATTTGTTATCTATTAATGAAACCTGAAATACTTTGTATTTTACTTATGTGCATTCTTAGTGCTATAACTAAATATTACCAAAATATGTTTCCTTTTATTTACTTCTCTGGTATAGATATTGCAGACAAGTCCATTTTGGATAAGAGTGCATGTTTGGAGTTCTTGTTTTAAGAACTTATTGGAGAACATTGGTTATTAACATTATATATGTTGTTAGAATGGCTTTATCAATATGACAAGAAACAACAAGTGTTGTAAAGGATGTAGATAAAATGGAATTCTTCCTATTGAGTTTTTAACACCTGACTTTAGGAATCTGACAAGCTACTATTTCATCTCTTATAGAGGACTTAGTTAGAGATAGACTGACATGTAAGTATCTAAAGTCTCTCCAAATAGCCACCAAATATTTATGTACTACTGTCCACACTTTTACCAAATATTGTTATAACCAGTCCTTTAAAAGGAAGATTTTATATATTTTAAGCAAGCTTGATGCCTGAAAAGTCCAAAATTACACACAATATATATAAGGGCATGGTTATAAAGCAAATAGTTCCAAATAGAATAGAACTTTAATACTTTTGCCTGGAAGCTTCCCTTAGAAATCATCTAATTTAACTATCTTATCATGTAGTTTAAGAACACAAAAAAAGCGAACAAATAAAACAAACAAAAAAGCAACAAGAAAAAAATAGATTTGAGAAAAGTAATAGAATAGTACCCCAAAACTAAATCATTTGATGGCAATTCCCCAAACCCAGGAACTATTCAATGACTTGGCACATAGTATATACTCAATAAATATTTGTTGAGTTATTGGGAAAGAATTATCTTCTTGTTTTTCTGTGTTAAAAAAATCACAAGTGTATATCAGATAAAGAAATTCTTGAATGTTTATAATACTGCATTATAACATTGACATTTATTTTAAAAATATTTCTGAGTTAAGCATGCCTGGGCTTTCTAATCCTGATCTGCCAATGTCACATCTTGAACATGCCAAGACTCTGTAGTTTTAGGTTAGGTCCCCTGTATTAGCAGTTAACAATTCTCTTTTTAAGGGAATGATCATAGGTGTGCTTGAGGCTTGGCCGAACTAACCAAAAGGGCATATTTTATCCTTGAGTTCAGAGCTATAGCTGCTCTCTGCAGAACCTGGCATAGATTGCATCCCTGCCTTTTTGAATCATGGTCAATGCCTTTGCCCATAAAGAACCACCCCCTTTCCGGGTGCTCAATGCCAGATAGTTCCTGCTGCTATTGTCTCTCAGCAGGCCAAAGCCACTGAGCATTCTTTAACACAGAGGGGTTTGTCGACATTGTCAGTCCTCCATATTTATGAAGCATTGCATTTGTGGGGATAAAGCATAGCCAAGTCGGTGTCATTTCCAGACTGCCTTTTCCTTAGCTGTCATTTCTTTGGCTTAAAGTGGGTAATGCTTCCTTTCCAGGGAGCATATTTAGCTTCCTTCAGAGTAGCGTCTGGGAGGGATTTACATTCTCACACTAAAACAGACTTCTTGTTTTAGGAGCATCAAAAATCAGCATAATTACAAGAAATAAAAGGAGGGAGAAGATGCTAAACAGTCCAGAAACATATTTGAGTCTTTCAAAACACAGTGGATTGACAGCTTTTAGACATTAACACATATGTATGACATTTGCTATATTTGATATCAATTAAAAATAATACTTGCTTTAGTACATAAATATGTCATCAATTCAGCTCTGCAAATGTTCTAACATTTAGAAACATACATGGTTTGGCACAACATGGAATTCAAGAACTACCTGCAGTGTGATAGAGGGACTGCACAAAATTATAAGAAATATAATCCAAAAATGTAAATTCAGCAGCCTAGAGCAGGAGCATTACAGGTCTTAAAACTTTTACCTATTATTAATTTCTGACAGTAAATTCTACATAAGTAACTCTCGCAGAGAAAATCTGTATCTTAAGATAAAATTCCAGCAATGCTAAATTACAATAAAGCCATGTGAAAGACAAAACACACAGTTGATAGTTTTCTGTTTGAGGTTAATCAGAAGTTAAAAAAAGTGACAGAAAGCTAACAATCATAGCTTTATGAATCAAACTCTGTTTGCATTGCTTCAAAATACTCCTTTTTTATTTTAATAATAAAACACTATTAAGGAGGGATAATTAGCTCTTTATTAGGGATGCAGTGTTATTAATACTTAATGGACTATTTCTTTGGCTCCATAAAAAATAAAGTATTGCAGGTTGAATATGAAATAAGTCCAGTTATGTAGTGAGAGAAAACATGGAGTTTCTGTTATTCTAAAGAAAGAAATTCCAGTAATTCAAATAGTGTGTTTAAACCTAAATTAAGTTAGAATTAAAATATGTTTTTTTTAGAGTGAACTGCTTGTTATATAGGCAATACTTGGCTATTGTTTTATTGTTCTAGAATAATTTTTTTTGAGGTGTTCTACTTTTCATTTTACAACATCAAGGTTGTTTTATTCACAAACACATACACAAAGCTAAAAACATACAAATGATGTACGGCAATAAGAATGCAAACATTATAAGAGCATTAATCATGTAAACAGTTCAGCAAATATCCATACCGTCACAGTCCATTTGCTCTTTTTAGTTGTGTTTTATATCACTGTATTATGATGAACTACAGTTTCACATAATTCATCAGCAATTGGATTATAGCTGTATTGCAATTTGCTTAATTGGTATCAAAGCAAAAATTATGCTGTACTGGACAGGTTGTTAACAGAATGTAACAAAGGGAGAAAAATGTCATCTCCAGCAAATCTGAACATCACAATATAATGCTATTCCTATCAAGGCAAGTGGATTGGTTTTAAATGTCATGATGAATAATTAGGAACTGTGAGCATGATCTGTGATCACTCAGAAAGCATGCTATTAAAATACTGTACACTTCTGGCTAAGAACTTTGAATTTTTAAATCATATGTTAAGAAAAAATACTAAAGAAAAGAGGTAATACTGTGCCATCAAAAGCAGAAATTTAAGTTTTCCTGCCTTGGGAGCACAAATGTAGTTTGTTTGTTTTTTAAAAAAGACTGAAGCACTCAAAATGAATATACTTACTCATTCAGGATGAATAAGAGTTGCATTTTTCATCATTAGAATTAAAATTTCTATCCATTCTGAAATGTAAGTTGAAAAGCTAGTAGCTGACTTATAAACGGTCATATTCTAGTTAGAGTCTTGACCCCTTTATGCATCAAATAATTGTGAAAAGAATTCTTAAAATTTATTAATTGGATAAAGTCAGAGACTTCCAAAGATCTATTTTATTTACACACACACACACACACACACACACACACACACACACACACATCTCTCTACTCATGTTCATGTAAATATAGAGCCCAAAGCCAACTTTCTAAAATCTACTTGAAAATGGAATATCAGACTTGAAAATAAAATAATAGATTTCTCATGCATAAATATAATTATTTATAATAAGTTTTACTTGCTGGTTTATATTTTCAAAGCCTTATTTTAAAAGCAAATGCATCCCTTCATCATATACTGCTATCAGAGAAAGAAAATACAGCAATCAACTTAGTGACAACTGAAAATCAACTTACATTTAAAAAAGAAAAGGTAATTTATAAAACTATATTTCTCATGTAAAATCAATATAATTGTGAGGTGTATCATATGCCTCATTACATATGCTTTTACATACCCATTCTACATTAGCATCTATCTGTGTACAAGTAGACAAATATAAGTATGTGGAAATATGTCTAAACACCCTTATTCCTTTCGATAAGTAATAGTTGAGTATTACTAACATGGTTCTATGCTATTCCATCTGACAAGTTCAAAGAGGACATCCTAGATTCATTGAACACTATGGCCAAAAGGGAATTCTGAGTTCATCATGCAGTTTAAAATGTCAATCAAAATATATTTAAATACATTATGGATGAATATTTTCATCAGGCAGTTCTTATGATAATGTGCATACACATTAAGACAGATATTAGTCATTCTCAATCTTCACTGCATTTTGCAATCATCTGTGAATTTTTAAAAAGTACCCATACCTGGGCTCCCTATCCCCAGAGAGCTTATTTAATTTGGTAAAGGCCGGTCATCAGTGTGTTCTACACCTCACCATCAGTATATTTCTAAAGCACATACTAATGTGCAGCCAGGGTTCAAAACCACTGACCCGCATGAATCATATAAGGAGTCACTGTTAGAAGGAGATAACAAAATGCAAATGCAAAATGTCAGAAATAAGCAAAGTCTGTTTCCAAGTTAAAACAAATTGTTAATATTGCAAACCAAATTCATACATGTAAATTCATATAAACAGTCTTTCCGGGTTTATTAAATAAATCATTATGCATACATATTTTTAAATTTTAAATTAAGGCTATTTTACATTTCTATGACATTGAAGTCATTAAAAAGCACTTTACAAACATTAATTGTGCTTCACAATATTTCTATAAGCTACATATTATTATTTCGGTTTTACAAATGGGAAAACACAGGCATGAAGTGGCTAAACTAATTGCCCACAGTCATGCAAATAATGAATGTTATAGCTGGGAAAGTAAGGGGGGATTGTAATACTTAATTTCCTCATCTAATAAAGTTTTCCATAGGGGTGGAGAAGGGATGAAACCCTACAAAACATGTTTCAATTTAGTGCTTTTTCTTTTAGAAGATACTCGGTTGTTATCTACGAACATTTCTTATGTAGTTTCTATGGCTAGGGTGCCATGCCAGACACAGTGAAGGTCAAATAGCACAGGACCAAGAATCTGCATTTCATGTACTGAATCAAGAACCTTCATTCTGTAAACATGCAGAAACTTCATTTCTTGAATATGACCTTTTCTCTTTTCTTTTCTTTTGATTCAAACTGGCCTCATCCAGCACCGGGATTCACCCACATCCTTCTCCCTTGCACTTTCACTCCTTTAATCATTCGGCCCTCAGGACAATGAGGTTCTGGTCAGCACTAATAATCACCTTAGGAACAAAGCCTTGGGTCTGTTGACCACAGAGACAGAGTTTCAGTCAAACTAGAGATAACATCTAGGCCTCAGTTGTGTTTCAGCTCCAGACCCCAAAAAAGCCAAACAACCCCACCAAACACACCCTTTGGAAACAAGACAGAGAGAGGCCATGGCTGACATTAGGACTGGATGCAGTGATCAACTACCCCCCACACCCTAGTGCCAACCAATAAATGGAGACCATGACCCTATTCCTGACCCTAACACCTTAGTCCCTTACAAGCCATTGGGGAGCCAGGTTTTAGAACACTGATTCACCTGGGCTCCAGGTTTGGCACTGTTTCCTTTTATTTCTTTGCTGCAAACACCTGTTGCCATCTTATGGGCTTTTATATGCTCAGGCAAATGAACCCCTCTAGTTTAGTAACAATTTCATGTACAAGACCAAGAGCCTCCTTTCTAAATTAAGGATCAAGAAATTCCATCTGAGGTGAGCACCTATGAAATAAATAACCATACAAACATCATATATGCTAAGAGCCAAATTTTTGGTGAAGAAAGAACTATATGGATTCAGAGGCAATTTTTAGAAAAGTTTAAAATCAAAGTGGTATCTATAATAATAAAAGCGTAATATGCTAAATATACTGGACAGCTGAATGACCTTCCTGACGTCATTTGGATGAAGCCACCACAGCGGGGGCCAAGGCAGAGGCAGTTAGGGGCAATTGGGCAGGCAGGGGAATGGTTAGGAGCCAGTGGTCCCGGATTGTGAGAGGGATGTCTGACTGCCAGTTTAGGCCTGATCCCTGTGGGATCCTTGTGGGATCGGGCCTAACCCGGCAGTCAGACATCCCCCTAGGGGTCCTGGATTGCGAGAGGGTGCAGGCCGGGCTGAGGGACACCCCCCCCCCCGCCCAAATTTCGTGCACCGGGCTTCTAGTAAAAACATGAAATAACTCAAGGCAAAAGTATGTACAAAATTTTTGTTAACAATGAATTCTTCATTCCCTTTTATGTCAATATCCTAGAAAGAGAGTGTTGATGATAAAGTTGGGAAATGTCAGGGCCAAGGGTGAAAAGACTTGAATAGCAGTCTAAGACAGGTAAAAGACACAACTATTGATAATTTCTACTAGAGGGGTATTAAAGACAAAGTACTACATAGGAACGTTAATCTAAAACATAATTTGTAGGAAAGATTCAAATGGGAGAAACTAGAGATGAAGAGCCTAGTTGTTGGATGAGGTGGAGAAAGGCCTAGTCAGTGAGAGCAGGTGTGGGAGTAGAAAAAAATCACATGAATTAGCAAGGTCTTGGGAGGAAACAAATCAAAACAAACAAAAAATTTTTTAAAAAACTTGGTAAATAACTGAGGATAGGAAGAAATTAATTTAAAGGTGAAAAGATCTGTCACTATATGAATATTCTACATGTCATCTAGCTGTGCAGGAGGCAGCCAATCAATGATTCTCTCTCATCATTGATGTTTCTATCTATCTCTCCTTCTCCCTTCCTCTCTGAAATCAATAAAGAAATATATTTTAAAACAAAACAAAAAAAACCCAAAACTCTCTTTTACAAGTGGCAGCCCCTTCCATATTAGGCTGGATCTAATTACTAGAAAGCTTGTTTGTTTGGCCTAATTTTACCTAATGTGACTTTTCTCCATTGGTTCTAGGTTTATACTTACATCACTCTAGCTCACAAACACAAATTATTATTTTTTTCTCTAAAGGGTCAGATAGTAAATATTTCAGGCCCTGGAGGACATATGGTCCCTGCCACAATTACTCAGCTCTGCTGTTGTAGGACAAAAAGTTAGCCATCAACAATACACAAAGTGAATGAATGTGGCTTCGTTCCAATAAAACTGTTTACGCAAACAGATGGCAGGCCAGTTTTGGCCCAAGGGCCATAGCTTGCTGACCCCTGCTGTAGCTCATAACTATGTTTAACATCTTTTAAGGCACATTTTATCCTTCAAAGTTTTTGCAAAATCCTCTTCTACAGCCCAAACACAACCAGGTCCTTTGCCTATTTCTGATATGACAGGGTTTTGAATCACACTTCTATGATTTTCAGTAACACAGCCATATATTTGTTAGACTGTGGCACTCATAATTTAATAAATCTTTCTCAAAATGGTCAGACAAACAATATAGCTGGGTTATTGACTCCTTTTTTGTGGCTACTGTAGTCTACTAATGAATTCTATGGCTGAATAAACTATTCATGACAGCTAGATTTTTCTGTTGATCCATGCATCAGATTAAGATTCCTCTCTGCACTTTGAGGAAATGGGCTACTGTTGAGGCTGCTACCCTGCTGTCTAAGACTAACTTTTGCTAATTGTGCACTGTAGGGGCAAGATTAATACAGGCTGATGTTTGCTGGAAATTCTAGAAAAGCAAATGCAACCACTCACGAACTGGCTCCTTTCCTCCCAAAATTAGACCAAGCTATGCCTTTGTTTCAGATTTTAGATAATTCCCAGGCGGGTGATTTCCTCATTGTTCTGTGAGCTGGAAAGGATCCATGGAGTATGATCATGTACCTGAGCTCAGGTTAGTCCACACTGGACTGTATTTAAACTGGTCATAGGTAGAGGAGACATTTGCTGAGTCCGGAGTACTATCCCCATTCCCTGGAGATCATGAACTTCCTGGAGATTTAGCTCAATGATGTCTGCTATTGGGTCTGCATTCTTTGATCCAAGAGCACAACTAAAAACTGTCAATGATCCTTTATTATGCATGCTTTTTAAAAACTTGAGCTTCAGCGAAGACCATCTGAAAAACTGGTGTTGTTACTACCTCCCGTCACTTTATCAAGTCAACCTTTGTAACTGCCTGAATAGCCTGATCATTAGGTGAAACTATCTTTCTTTCCTTCCTTTCTTCTTCAATCCCTCACTCTCTTCCTCCCTCCCTCCCTCCCTCCCTCCCTCTCCTGCCTCTCTCCCTTTCTTGCTTCCTTCCTTTATATTCTTTCTCTATAAGTAGCGTGTTAGCTCCTAAAAGCAAAGACTTTTTTGACCTAGTAGCTGCAATGTTCCAGGAACTGGTTGGTGCTACAGTCTCAGTGGTGAATAAGACATAGGCTTTGCTCTCAAGAATCAACCTTTGAGAAGGCAAGAAAATGATGAATACAATTATAAAATGTAATTAGCCTTAACATGCTTGGTCCTAATATAATGCCCCTATGTTGCTTTTTTAAATAAATAAATAAACTTAACTGTTTTTTTTTTAAATAAATACACTTAACTCTTCATGACTATTCCAGTTACGGAATGCTGTTACAAACATCCCAAAACTTGAATTGAAACAGCATGTATTTTGCTCCTGAATCTGTAATTTGGACAAGCCTCTGCCTCTGCTCCTTGGGCTTGGGCTGTTGGCTGGGACCTAGGTTGGGGCTGTTGGCCAAAATACCTCAATGTGGTCTCACTCGCCTTATGACACGTGACACTAAGACTGATTTCAAGGAGGAGCATCCCTAGAGAGAACTTAGCAGGCACTGTGGTACCTTTTCTAACCTAGCCTCTTAGTCATGCAGTTTCAATAGTGCCATCTTCCATTTATCAGCAGAAAGTCATGAAGGCCAGCCACTACCTCAGGGGAGAGGTAGCAGTCTCCTTTTTAATTTTTTTTTTTATGGGAAGAGTGTGGACATGTTTTAAAGTGACCATGGTCCTTACTCTGTGTGTCACAAGCTACTTAACACTTCAACAAGAAAAATACCTCATCTCTTCATAAGGCCTCCCAAAAGGCTCTATAGCACTAGATTTAAGCTTGAGTTACCAGATGGCATCACCTATCTTAGGTCAAGGTGACTTGAGGCTCTTGTGGTGTAGTCACTTGATTACAGCTCTTCATATAGTTTCTCTTCATCTGAAGGACCTGAACTAACTAAAAGTTATCTGACCCCCTATACACCTAACAAACAATGGTGGAACAGGCATAGGAGAACTACTATAGACACACCCATTCAGAAAAAAATAGAATGGGAGGTATATAGCAGTCACTGGCCCATGGCAACGTCAAATTCCAACCAGGCACACATGTTGCTAGTCCTAATTCCTGGAAATAGTTCTCAAAATGTTTTAGTACTCGTGGCCCCACCCGCTGAGTCATCCTTTCTTTCACATGAAACCTGACTAGTGTTTGTAGCAGATTATTTTCTTTAATCTTCTTACTGCCCATAACAGTTCCAGAGCCCAAAGGGCTCTTTTCATTTTATAATGTCTCTGCCTCTTTTAGTTCAAGCTGATACAATTTTTAAAAAGGAATTCTTAGATAAAGCCACCAAATCTTTCAAAAAATATTGTCAAGATTAGTCTGCTCTACTTTAGGTTCCCTGGAATGCTACTGTGGAGACAGTTCTCTCAAGATTCTTATAGGGCCTTTTGCCTATTTGAAAGGGTCTATATGGTACCCCTTTAAAACTTTCTGAGGTCTTAAGAAAGGTTTTTAGTTACATCCTTGGTTTTATCTTTAGAACATCTTTTTCTGAGAGTGCCCTAGATTTTACCTTTGCCTGGAAGCTGTTATTTAATTATAGCATCTTTTGCAATCAGGAGAGTCTAGGAATAAAAAACCATTTTATTTTTGAGCCCAGGGAGCCCAGTATCCTTTCTATTTAACTATCTTCCTTCCTTCCTTTCTTCTTTCCTTCCTTTCTTCCACCTTTCTCTCTTCCCTCACATTTTACTATTAAGCAACTTGAAGAATCTGGGTGGCACTTTAAGCATTTCTACCTGGAAATCTCCTCAGCTAGATCTTCCAATTCCTTGGGCAATATTTTCATTTTTAACCTTTTTATTGGAGGAGTTTTAAATAAGCTATAGGCTTCTGTTAAGACCACCACAGTATGCTAGTGCATGACAATCATTATGTTAAGGAAAGATTACTGAGCCAGGAGTCTAAACAGATTTTAACTTCAAACTTATCATTAATTAGTAATATCTTATTCACATTAAAATTTAGAAAAGAGCTTGTAATAAGTAAAGGCATTTATGATTATATTCAGAAAAAATTAGGCATCTCTATCAGGCAAATAACTTTAATAAATGGGAAACAGAATGAGGTGTAGTCTGACATACTTTTTATGTTGAAGCCATGATGACTTCTGCCAATATTCCTATTTTATAAAATATTCCCCAAACATCCAATTATGAGTATACCAGAGATTAATATAAAATTCTCTTTTTTAAAATTATGAGCAATTGTCCATTTCTGTTTTCCCAATAACTCTCCAGATTTCCAATGTCCCTCATATGATAGAGATAACAGCTCAATAATCTTAATGTAAGCTCTCAAACAGCTAAATTGGAACCTTTCATATATAGTAAGGTTAAAGTTATGTAAAGTAGCTAAAACTTCAATGATCATTTCACCATCAATCCTGATCCTCAATTCTATTCCAGAGAGATGAAATTATATCATTTTAGCACTAGAAAAACAAACATTGTGCTCATTTAGACCAATGATATATCAGTACCAAAAACACATAAACTACGAAGTAAGACAATGAAATCATGAAGACCCATGAAAGAAAAGGAGATTTTCAGGCATTAATACTCAACAATGGAAAAATCATGGGAGAATTTCAAAATAGAAGTATTGAGGATAAAATAATTGAGCAATATATGAGCATTAAATGATAGAAGTGACAATGTTATGTTTATTAAATATTTAATAGCTTTAAAGTAAATATAAAATCAGCTTTATATAATTTAAAATATTATCAAAGATGAGCCTATGATAATAGTACCAATATAGTTGGTTTAAAATAAAATGTAAGAATCTATGTTTCGTTGAAAATCCTTAAGGATTCTTTATGTCATGTATGGTCTGAACTGTGCCAAAAAGATAAAATACTTTAGAATATTTTTCAGGATCTGCCAAAAGATGAGGAATTTTGCTAAAATGCATGCTAAATTTAATCTGATAATCACTCCTGGTGAATCAGTTGGAAAGGCTAACCAAATGCTATTAAAGCTGTTGGGTGTAGTGCATCAGAAGTGAGAAAAGACTAAGAGACTAAAGAATAGAAGATCCTTCTGAGAGAGCCAGTCAGGGTCTTTAAGAGAAAAGGAAATTGATTCTGAATTTATGCTAATTGGCTAGAGTTTGGGGTATGATCTGTTGCTTGCTATTAGCAGTGTTAACAAAGATGAAAAGAGAGGTAAGAGTGACTATTTCACTTTTAAAGGATTTTTAAAAAAGATATTGTTTTTCTAAATTAAAACAATACACAAAAGTGACATTCCAAAAAATATACATATGGCTATTAGGACCAGAAAATAAAAGCATTTTCACAACTATAAAGAAAAAGATTCACAAGCAAGTTAAGTCCAAAATTAATTTCTGAAGAACTATTTTCTGTCCATTATTGATATGGTATAATTTTTAAAGGGATATTTGAACATAATTAGACATTATTTAAACCCAATATAAACCACTAATTTTGGTGTTCTTTATAATATCTAAGCATTAGAACATTTTTAAATTAAGGAATAGCATGTAGCTAGATACTGTAATAAAAAGTGAACATCATGCTGTATGTGACCACAATGTGTGTATAGTAATATTTTCTGTGTTAAAAATTTTAACACAGTATGTAAAATTCATGGTTCATTTCTGAATTCCAGTTGCTATCAACATCAGCTGATTGAAGTTGCTTCCAATTTGATTTAAGAAAAAAACAACACTAAAAACTTACAGGAAGGCTAGTGTAATTTGATGTTACTAACAATCAAGAACAAATTACATTAAATGTCTTATTACAACAACAAATAACTTTAATGGAATTAATATATACCAATTTATTAAGTCCATATATGTTTGTTTTACTGTTAATTGTTGAACCTTCATACCCAGACATGCACAATAATAATGACATTCAGTCAATTGGGATATTTTGTCAACTGTCATTTATTTTGATATTTTTGCCAAGTTTCACTAACTTAAAAATTGTGGCTTTACACACATTTACATTTTGTTATTATGATGGTATGTTTGTCAAAATAGTAGGGAAAAACATATTCTGTTTAACAATACCTTAGGTTGATTTGCACATACACACACAGACACACACACACACAAAGTATGTGGGCCTCCACGCTCTTCCCTCTGGCTTTGCAAATTTTCCAGGTAGGCCATTTTAACTTTTCCAGTTTGGATTCTTTATGACATTTGTCCTTGAATGTTTCACATATACTTCAAACTTAACATATCAAATATAAAACTCTTTATATCTTCCCAAATTGTTAGTGTACCCCTTAATTACATCTCAGTATAAAGCACATCTAATCACTGGTTATCAATGTCATTGGGAGGTCAACATCCACACACCTAATTCTTCATTTATATGGATTCTACATTCAATATATATTTAAAAACTCTATTTCTGCTACCAATTCTTAATCCAAGCCATGATCTTATTTTAAAACCTTTTCGGTCCAACCTCGAGGCTGATTCGACAGACCAGGCGCTAGGAGCAGGTCCAATGTCGAGCAATAAGAACATTAAAAAGTTCAACATTCAATTCCGTCAATTAATTTCGACCAGACAGTTTGAATATCAAAAATAACATTGGACCGCAAAGGGTTAAAATATGTTTATCTTCTAATTTTGTAAATATTGATATGAGTAACATGCATAACCAAAGTTCAATATTTAAAACCAAAACATTCGAATGCCTACACTAGACTGTATGCTCCCTAACAGTGACATCATCTGTTTTCCTCACCTCTTTATACTCCCACTTAGCACAGTGTCTGGCATCAGGTATTTGTTGAATGAGTAAGTGCGTGGTTGATGAATTTGGGATGAGAACCAGATTGCTAGAAGTGAGCTAAGGAGTTACTAAACAGGAAACATCAGCATGGGTAAAGAACTTCTTCCAGAGGTTCCTCAGCAAATCAAATGAGATAAACAGGGAGGGTGTTAATGAAGGAGGGAAGGCCAAGGGATTGTTTCAAGATGGGGGGTTTGGACCTGTTTAATTTGCAAGTCCTCATAATTATGTGTGCAAGATTGCGCTCTACGTGAATTCTGTTTAGTTCATGTGTCACAATGGGTGTACGCTGTGTTTGAGATCCTTTGATTGTCCTTTTCCAGATGCCTCCCCTTCGACATTTCTGATATACGCACATAACATGTGGATTACAGCATTTTGTAAGTCTGATTGCCTTTGGGATGTCTTCAACACACAGAATGTGCTTCTGGCTGCCTGTGTATCATGGCTACAAAGAAAAGATGTACCAGTTGGGCAAGCTGAAATGTCAACCATCATTTTAAGATAGTCATAAATGAAAGAAACAGTTTTGCCTCCAGTTTGCAATGGGGAAGCAATAGCAATTATTCGTATCACCAATGAGGAATGGAGCACAGCGTGAGATGCAAATTCTGCCAAGTGACTATATGCAAAGCTGACAAGGAAGCAATCTGGGTGAGCAGTTTCAAGGGTGCAGTGCCATTCCCTCAAGAATAACCCTGTGTGTTTACACATGTGTTTTTCCCTAAGTATCTTTTATCTGACTCCCTCTGTCTCTGTCTCTGTCTCTGTCTCTGTCCCTGTATCTGTTTCTGTCTCTCTTTCTCTCTTTTAAACTCGGATTTACTTTATTTTTTGCATATAAGTTCTTTGAGTAGAGATGAACTGAACTCTGATTTTGAACTTCCAGCTCCTATATTTTTATGTGGCTTTGCTGCTGCCTTAGTTCTCTTTAAGGTCAGTCCTGCCTGGCCATTTAGAACACATGGGACAACCTCTCTGATGGCTCCCACTTGCCAGCTTAGAATTAGGAATGTTCCTTTTGAGTCAGAGAAGAAAGGAAAAAGATTTAAAGGTGAAAAGTAAACTCCATGGTATAAATTTAGTAAGGACACTGAATGTAAGATAAATGATGCCCATAAAAAATGGCTATGTGGAAATTATTTTAGTGTGATAAGGACTGCAATTTTCAGCCTGAAAAAAATGTAGGCCCTTTCCATCAGTACAATTAATTTACCAAGACATTTTGGGCCAAATGGTGGCCCCTAGAATATATGCCCACGTTTTGATCCCACCCGTGAATATTACTGTATATGACAAGAGTAAACATGACCTTATAGAATGATAGGATTGTGTGAGGAGGAGCTTATCCTGGATTATCCTACTGGACTCGAAATACAATTACATGCATTCTCATAAAGGGGGGTGCGGGGTTGAGACAGACACATACAGGAGAGGAGACAAGAGGAAAAAGCAATGTGACTACAGAGGCAGAGATTGGAGTGACTTGACCACAAGCCAAGGAATGCTGCAAGCCATGAAAAGCTGTAGAGGCAAGGAACACATTCCCTCCGAGAGCTTCATGAGGGAACGTTGCCTGCTGACACCTTGATATTAGACTTCTGACCTCCAAACTGTGAGAGAATAGCTTTCTGCTTTTTTAAGTCTTCCAATTTGTGATAATTTGTAATGGTAGCCCTCAGAAATTAATAACTCTACTTAAACATTAGAGTTAGATTGCTTTTGTTTTCTTCAGGTTCAATTTATAAATGTATTTATA
>NW_005364031.1:2895813-2941483 GCF_000412655.1 Myotis brandtii
TACATGTAATGACTGCTGCTCTCTCATTAGGCTAATAGAAAATTAAATTTAAAAAAAATGCAAAACCCGAATTATTTGACACCTAAGAGTAAGGACTGAGCAGTGATGAATATGTGCTACATCTCTCTCCTCTAAACACACACATTTGTAGTATGAAATGCTGAAATTGGCAACTAGTGAGTGTTTCTAACGTTGAGGGGACTGTTGATTACACTCATGTAGACATTAAACCTCCTTTCAGAAACTAAATATCCCTTTGCAGCAGAAGGCACCAGCACTGTATGAATGTATAAGTAGAATGTGATCACAATCATTGTACTGTAAACATCTGTTTGCATTTCCCAGGATCTTGTCATGATTCCTACATTTTGCCTAATTTGTCACTGCACCATCTGTTTGAAGATAGATTGATCACTGGTGGTTGTATTATTGGGTAAGTAGTGCTTATGTTTATTACCACGTGCATAACAATACCTTAAAATTCTATTTAATGTAAATTAATTTTTAGGTGACAGTGGATGTCCCGGAGGCCCTATTTGTTTACAAGCAGTGGGAACCGCTGTAGAACAGGGACGCAATTGTATAATCAGCTATTTACGAACATCCTAAGAAATGAGATTTCTGATTTGATCCTAAGCCTTTTTAGATAGAAAAGACTCCATTTGATACCTTTGATGGAGCACAACACACAACAACCTTTATATCTGGCAATGACAGAGTAAAAGTATCCCTCTGAACCGTGGCAGAACCTGGACAAACTCAGGGCTCAGGTTTCTCAAGTCCTGAGTTTGCTGATGAGTTACCATTGTCACTAAGAACCAGTCTTGGCTCTATAGAGTCCAGATATGATGGACAAGAATCATGAATGCTACCTCAATTTGAGCAATCTTTCAGTCTTTGAAAGTATATTTTTCCAAAAAAATTTTAAACATAACATTAAAAATAAAACAATTTTATTCCTATGCTAAAATTTCAAATTATTTTAGTTCAAATATGAAATTTTATTTAATGACCAAATTAGTTTTAATGAGACTAAGACTCCTATGCTATTGTATAACTTGCTGTCATAATCTGCTTAAAGTCTTAAGAATCTGTGCATCCTTTAATCCCATAGTCTAAAAGGCTGTATATCTTCATGGATGTAATTAAAAATTTATTTAAAATAAATTAATTTTGATCAATATTCATTTCAGTATGTCAACATGACAACATTTGAGCTTCTGCAACACATAATTTATTTATGTAGAAATGTTGTTAAAACTGACACATATTAAAACTGAATCAAAGGTATATACAGACACATTTGAACATTATACCAAATGATTATTATTCTTAGCTATTGATTTGCTTCAGGTTACAATAGCTTCTTGCAACAAGCCTTAAATCCCACACCCCTAAATATTCCTCAGACTGTCAAGGGACAGAAATACTTTTTATATCGTATATAATAAATCCTATATAATAAAAGGCTAATATGCAATCGACCGAATGGTGGAATGACTGGTCGCTATGACACACACTGACCATGAGGGGGCAGACGTTTAACACAAAAGCTGCCCCCTGGTGGTCAGTGTGCTCCCATAGGAGGAGTGCCTCTCAGCCAGAAGCCAGGTTCACAGCTGGCAAGCGCAGCGGTGGTGGCGGGAGCCTCTCCCGCCTCTGCGGCAGCACTAAGGATGTCTGACTGCTGATGGCTGCCCGCTCCCCACATGGAGCGGGCCTAAGCCATCAGTTGACATCTCCCGAGGGCTCCTGGACTGCGAGAGGGTGCAGGCCGGGCTGATGGACCTCCCTGAGTGCATGAATTTCATGCACTGGGCCTACATATAAAAAACCCTAATATGCAAATAGACTGAATGGCAGAACAACCAAACAACCAGTCACTATGACATGCACTAACCACTAGGGGGTATGCACAGAACATGGTAGGAGTCAGCAGCAGGTGGCAGAGCATGGAACATGGAGGGCATTGGCCATGGCCGGGTGGTGGAGCAGGTGAGCGGGGGCGCCAGACCAAGGTGGGGCACTGGTAGCTGCAATGGGGTGAGCCTCTGGTGGTTACTGAAAATTCTTTGTTCCCACGTTCCACAGTCCCACCCAGCGCTCACACCAGCTGCCGGTGCCCAGTGCCAGTCCCAATCGTTTGACACTGTCAGCAGGTGCGAGCAGCGGCTGCTGGCCCCGATTGCCCCTGAGGGCTTCTCCACATCACCCTGCTTCTGAGGGACAATTGGGGCAGCAGTCGCTGCTGCTCGCACCTGCTGACAGCACCAGCCCCACTTACACTCACTGCTGGTGCTGGCCCCAATCGCTCCATGCTGTCAGTGGGTGCAAGCGGGGCCAGTGCTGTCAGTGCATGGGAGCATCAGCAGCAAGAGTGGGGCTGCCCACAGACAGGGTACCGGGGGCCATGGCACGAGGGGCTGGGCAGGGGCACGGAGGATGGACTGAGACCTGCCCCTGTGCCTACCGCAGCCTTGTGGCCCACAGTTTTTTTCAAGGTGCATGAATTTGTGCACTGGGCCCCTAGTATAATTATAAAGCAAAAGAGATTGTTATGACCAAACATAGAACACATTAATTTAAAATGCTGTTGAACTAAGTAATGGTAAGTTCATCACATAATTTATAACCAGGCCTTATTTCCTATTCTGCACTCTTTTCCATTAGTAACAATATCAAAATTATATTTTCCTTGGAAATACTATCACTAAACTCTATGATTTTGACTGCCTTTCTCCACCACTACCCAACCATTGCTAACACAGCCCCATGGATTCAGTAAGGGTTTGTTCTGATGGCAAGTATTCCAGTATTCCCATATCTCCATGACCTCCCAGAACTATGGCCAAACTCATCCCATCCAACTCTTCTCATAAACCCAGCCAAATATACCACTCTTCTCCCCAAAGAGGTGGTTGTGTGTGTGTGTGTGTGTGTGTGTGTGTGTGTGTTTTGTTTTATTTATTTTTGTTTGTTTTTTAATCTCTGGGCCTAAGATTTAGCTAATCATGATATAAAGGCATTTTTGTTGGGAAAAGTAAAATTAGGCCTCTCAGAAATAATAAGAGAAAATCTATTCACTCTCCCTAACCCCTCCTCACCCCAGAGTAAGAGAGTCTGACACAGAATTGGCTCTGTGTGAACACCTGGTGAGGCTAAATCTTCATGGTCCTTTTCTCACTAGGGATTAGGAGACAAGGATTAGATGTTTGAGATCATATTGCTATTCCTGGACTAACTAAATCGTTCTCAGTCATTCGATGTAGAGGACTATCAATTAATTCCTTTCTAGGAAAGAAGGCCTGTATCTTAAAGGGAGAGGAAAGAAGGCATGCCAAAGATTTTGTAGAGGATGCTAGTCCCCAAGAAAGAACCCATCAAGTCCATCACAGAATGGTGACACCCAGATTATACAAGTTGGGACAGAGAAGGACTTGTTTTTTTTGGGGGGAGGGGGTTGCATCTAAAAGTCACAAGTAGTAACTTTAAAGCCACCTTATAAAGGAAAAAAAAAAGAAGTGTTTCTTAGGGATATTTCATGGATTCTCTGGGAAAAGACAAACCCTAAAGAATTAGTCTTCCAGGACACCCTGGATATTGTCACTTGAGGGGAGTCACTGTAATATCAAATGGAGTGAGGTGTCACTAAGGTCAAGCATTCAGGAGGCAGTATGTCCAGATATTCATCCCAGTTCCTAGAATAGTCTGCTGGATGGCTGTGGGTAAGTCCTTTCTCTCATTGCTTCAGTATCCTCATTAGTAAGTCTGGGGTTGGGTGGTAGTGTCAGATTTTACCTTCAACAGGGGTTATAAAGGTTTGTTGAGATTGTATACGTGCCAAATATTTAGCACAGTGCCTGACACATGTGAAGAACTCAATAATTGTTAAATAATATAATTTTATTTTAATTATTGTATTATATTTAAGCCAGAAAAATAAGTTGGGAGATATTACAGGTTAGTGGTTTGGATTAAGGCTCCTCATGGTGTCACATGGAATTATTCTATCCCCCCAATAATTGCCATAAACTTTGAAGTTGGACCAAGTTTTCTGTCAGTGCTTTTGTTTATCTGGGACTCATTACTGAACTATTTTGAGAGTCAATTAACTCTTTTTTTAAAAATAGGTATGTCGTGTAAGTGCCAAACATATAGTAGGGATTCAATAGAATTAATTTTCCTGTGTTCTTTCTCTCAAATTTGTACTTATACTAAAGAGAGAGAGAGAGAGAGAGAGAGAGAGAGAGAGAGAGAGAGAGAAAGTAACAGCAAGTGACACAAACTATACCAATAGATTCTAGAAAATAGAAAATGTGTGTGCTAGGACCAATCTACATGCTAAATAGCTGCAACTTAGCCTCTGAGTAAATTGTAGGTCCTGGGGGATCAGCCTAGGCTACTTAGGGTTAATCACTGGTGCTTAAAGTTAATTGTTATCAATCCCTTTGTCAGAGGTTGTTCAGTTGGAGTTTTCCATACACTCAGTTCCAACAACAGCTCTAGGCCTGAGAGGATTTATTATAGTCTTCCCCATAATCAATTATCAAAATATGTATATCAAACAGTAAACATGAACCTCATGTCATCACAGTTTCCATCTAGGTACATATAGTAGTTTTTCCTTTTTTTTTTCTTTTTCATTGAATTTATTGGGGTGACATTGGCCTGGGGTGGGGGGCAGGGATGGGCTGGAAGGGGTCAGTGGGGAAAAAATGGGACATATGTAATACTTTCAACAATAAAGATTTTTTCAAATTAAAAATATTAAATTATATATAAGTTTTAGGTGTACATTTCTATAATACATCACCTATATATTGCATTGTGTGTTTACCACCCCAAGTCAAGTCTCCTTCCATCACCATTTATCCTCCCTTAGCCCTCTTCTACCTCCCCCCATCACCTTTTCCCTCTGGTAATCACTATGATGTTGCCTGTGTCTATGACTTTTTTTTTTTTGCTTAATCCCTTCACCTTTTTCACCCAGCCCCATAAGCCCCCTCCCCTTTGACAGCTGTCTGTGTGTTGTCTCTTTCAGTGTGTTTCTATTTTGTTATTAGTTTATTTTGTTTATAGATTCCACATATGAATGAAATCATATGGCACTTGCTGTCTCAAAGGGTAAGATTTTTTTTTTCAGTTGAGTAGTATTCCATTGAGTAAATGCACCACAGCTTTTTAATCTACTTATCCACTGATGGCTATCCTATATAATAAAGAGCTAATATGCTAATGGTCATCACACCCTACGCTGGCATGCCCTAACGGCTCAGACACTCAACACTGGGGAGAGAGGAATAGGGACCAGCCAGGCACAAATGAGCTCGCGAGAGAGGAATGGGGACCAGCCAGGCACAAATGAGCTCACGAGAGAGGAATGGGACCCAGCCAGGCTGCAGCCCGGGAGAGGGACAAGCCTCCCTCCCTGCAGTCCCAGGTGCCAGCGATTGTGCCTGTGGCCTGGGAGAGGGACAAGCCTCATACCCCATGGTCCTGGGTGCCAGTGGCTGCACCTGCACCTGCAGCCCAGCCCGGGAGAGGGACAAGCCACACACCCTGTGGTCCCGGGCACCAGCAGCTGGGGCTACGGCCCGGGAAAGGGACAAGCGGCTGCAGCTGGCCTGGGCGAAGCTGTCCAGGTCCTGGGTGCCTGCAGCCAGCTGGAGGGAGGGAAGCCTGGGTCCCAGGTGCGGGGCAAGGCAGAGGTAGTTAGGGGCGATCAGGCAGGCAGGCAGGTGAGCGGTTAGGAGCTAGCAGGCCCAGATTGTGAGAGGCAGTCAGACATCCCCAAGGGGTCCTGGATTGGAGAGGGTGCAGGCCAGGCTGAGGAACCCCTCCCGTGAATGAATTTCATGCACTGGGCCTGTAGTTGTAAATAATACTGCAATGGAGTTTTTCAAATTTTAGAGTGCATCGAAGCCACTTGGAGAGCTTGTTAAACACAGATTGCTAGGCCTCCACCTCAAAGTTTCTGATTCTTCAAGTCCAGGGTGGAGCTAGAGAACATGTATTTCTCACAAAGGTCAGGGTGCTGCTGATGCTGCTGGTTCTAGAAAAGCAAACTAAGTGTTTACTCTTTGGGACATTTGTAAGGAAGAAAGGCTGATAAGCAAATTTATTCTGAGGGACTCTAACTTAACTACAATCAACACGCCTCCCCCCAGGCCCCCCCCCCCATCCTTGCCAAGCCTTTGCTGGCCCCGCA
This sequence comes from Myotis brandtii, assembly GCF_000412655.1. NCBI lineage: Eukaryota > Metazoa > Chordata > Mammalia > Chiroptera > Vespertilionidae > Myotis > Myotis brandtii. The sequence continues at coordinate 2,902,022 of NW_005364031.1, forward strand.
CATTCCTACCCACACAGCCTAGTCTCACCTATAGCCCTTTCAGCCCTTTCTCCCTTTTCCACATCACCTATGAGGGTGCTTATTTACTCATCAAAGAATATGGAGAATATGAAACCAAAATCACCTCCAAAGCAAAGAGATCTCCAGCTCATTGTCAGGAAGTTTTGTAGGGGTGAAAAAAATTGTCCCTTCTTCCCTTGCATGTTCTGTTGAGGGGCCTTATAATTAAATTGGCATTAAGACAGATTAACAGGAGAAAAAAACAAATTTAATTACATATGTACCAGAACCCTACAAAGACATGAGTCTCAAAGGCAGGCAGGCAATTCAGGCTAAAATTCATACCATCCAGAGCTAAGGAGGAGGAGGTAGGGGCCTGGGCTCCCCAGGGGAGGAAGGTGATTCACTGGAAGATAAGAAGAGCAAATGTTTGGCAAACAAATGTTTACCCTGCCATGCAGATGTCTTCCTGATATTCACAGTTTTCTCTGAAATAGCTCTCTTCCTGGTACAAGCCCCCATCTAAATTCTTTTAGGCAGTTAAGGGAAGGTAAAAAGCTCCCTGAGTTGGCTGGATCTTGATGGTCTTTAGCTCAAAATAATGCATTTGCCAAAGTGGCACATTTTGGAATGGCATATTCTGCTCCCCTTCAGTTTTATGAGCCCTACCACCTCTCCCAGCATAATGAAATGGTGGCCACAGGGAATCTTCCCCTCTGGTCCTGTAGCTTTAGTTGGGGGTGCATTTATTCAGAGAGTGAGGAGTGACTAAAATGACTGTTTCCCTTAGCTCAACTAAACTTTGGACAGGTTTCTTCCTGACTACATCTTCTAACCTCCCTTGTCTTAGAATATTTACTTTAGAAAATGTACAATTGTAAACTCTCTGCCCCTTTGAGATGTAAATCTCATATAAACCAAAAATGTTGTCCTCAAGTAACTAGGAGCCATCGAAATGTAATATTAAGAAAGATTGTTCCTCAATCCCTCAGTCATTGTGGCAAGGTAGAAGCCTAACTTTGATAAGAGACAATGGGCAAACAGACGCCTAATTGAGGAGATAGAAGGAAGCTAGGTAGATAGGGGTGGGACCACAGGAAGGGAAAATAAAACCTAGGAACCCAGCTAGGGGACTTACTAAGGCACCCCAACTGGGCGGGGAAGGAAGGGCTCTTGAGAGGCATGGACTTTAAAATGTATGCATATTGCTAAGGCAGGCAGCTTGCAAAGAACCAATCACAAGATAGTAAGGCATAAAAACCAATCCCAAGAATGTTATTAAGGCAGAATTCTTTGAAAAGGCCAATTGGGAGCTAGCAAGACTCTACTCACCCCCTAAATAAAAAGGTGCGCACTTCCTCTCGCCCTCCCCCTTCTCCCTGGTGCTCAATGGATTCCTGACGTTCCTGTGGGAGCACGTCCCTGGCGCCCACGTGGCTCATGGCCATGTGGGACTCTACAATGGACTAATAGACTTTAATTCGCATAGACACTCTCAGTAAACTTGGGTTCCACTAACTGTTTTTGTCCTCAACTTCATTCTTTTATTTCATGAGACAATGAACTTGGACTCAACCCCCACGTTTTGGTTTCATAATCACACTGACCATGCTTCCTCCTAAAGACCCCCAGGTACTTTTTCCATTAGATCACCCCAGAGTTTAACACCCTCCACCTTTTATTTCAGTGGAGTTGAGTTTAATTCCTTTTTACTATTGCAATAGCCTTGAATAAAGTCTTCCTTGCCTGTTAATTCCATCTGGGGCAATTTTCCTTTGACAAAAAGAAGACTCTCTGCTAGACTCTACTAAACTCATCTCCCCACCTGAGGTGTTTAAGGTGCACGTTTCCTGCTCCCAATCCTCTACCACCTTCCTATCCAGTTGTTTCTAGACTTGCACTCATGATCCTCATGTTTCCATCGCTGGTAGTGAACAAGAAGGCAGGTTCAATAGCACTTTGTGACATTTGGGGACACAGCACTCATCTCCTGATGGCATTAGAAAAGCAAGGCATTTCCCATAAATATAATATACTTTCCTGGCATCTAGTGCTTGCCTCTTGTGACATAAAGACAAATAATGTATGGCCCCTGTGCCTGACTGTCAAACATAGTTCCCTGAGCAGCAGAGATGAATGCCATACCCAAATGCCATATCCAGGTACACTAGCTATGTGTAAGACAGGTAACTACTCAGATTTCTGTGATAAACAGAAGGCAAAGGGAACCCTGGGGATACCCTGAGGACACTGGCTCAATGCCATTTATCCAGAAAGGGAGAGTTACTGAAGATTAAGTAAGAGTCAGACTTCAGTAACAGCCAGTCTTTGATTCCACAAGGAGCTTTCTACTTATTCCTTAATATTAAAGTGACCTTTCCATTTATTAGGCAATCATGATACCTTTGAATGATAGGCATGCTATTAAACACACTGGGACAACATGTATAACTAGGACCATTTTTGGCAAACTTGGATTTTAGGTCAACCTGTGTAATACCAATCATGGAGATATTTGCAGTAATTGCAGATCAGAGGGCAAAGTTTAGTTTCTATCTTCACCAGTGAACCTAACACACACACACACACACACACACACACACACACACACACAGCCATGAATAATATAAAATCAGCTCTCATTTCAGAATCAAGTTGGCATTAGGAGGACACCTTTTACCTGTACCACTGAGAGACACACAGCCTCAATCCCTCATGGACTTTCTTCCTCATTCAATTACAGCCCATCTGACTTATGTTTTTTGTTTGTTTGTTTGTTTGTTTGTTTTGTTTGTTTGTTTTTTTGTTTTTGTTTTTTTACTGCTGGAGGAGGAGTGGAGCCAAGGTAGGAAAAGCAGTCTAGTACCATACAAAAATATATAAAAGAATGAAAAGAAAATCTAAAAGAATGGCCATCTCTTATTGCCAGGTCATATTTCCTGGTAAATTATCTTTATTACTTAAATGTAATCTCTTTTTCCTGAACCTGTGTCAGTTACCAAAAATAACTTTCTTCTATTACTTTGGCCTAGAAGGACCCTAACCTGGAGGAGGGAAAAGGTGTTATGACCACCTTCTCTTTCCACTTTGGTCTGGAATGTCCTTTGACTCTCCAAGAAAGTCAAGGCAGCATGGTTCCAGCTCCTTCTTCTCCCAGGGAATGCACAAATACCAGTTCATTACTTCTATCCTCACCCATGCTGAATTGTGAAAGCAACTGATTATATGGTGTGGTGCCCTTCCTTATTCAATACCATCTTGCCTCACACAGATCACTAGAAGTGGAGGACACTTCATCCATTTTCCCAGCTCTGATATTTGGCAAAAGGCTCTGAGAATCAGGATCTCTGTATAAAAGGCTGCTGTTCTTTCCTAGAAAGCTAATGGGATCCCCCTCAGTCAGTCATGGTTTCATAAGCCACAGAAGCTACTGAGTACAGGTGCTAATGTCACTAAACCGTGAAATGATGCCTGAGTTTAGAGGTGAGCTGGAAGCAGCTCTCAATACTTAGAGCACCAAGCCAGGTAATCTAAAGGCCACAGAATTATAAACATGTGTTTAGTAGGCAAGCCAGCAGTTCAGAACAAATGCCGGAGGCCCAGATGTTCTGCATAGTTAACTATATAGGGGCCTGTGTCCAAACCATGCAGATGACCTGCTGCTTTTAAATAACCAGAGATAGAGCAAAAAGCATTGTCTACTAAAATCATTGAGTACTTCCCACTTCTTCCCTTCAGTAGAAAGTCCACATCATACCCCAGCACTCAAGTCCAAAGTGTCCTTACACCAAACTGTCTAGACCAGCGGTTCTCAACCTGTGGGTCGCGACCCCTTTGGGGGTTGAACGACCCTTTCACAGGGGTCGTCTAAGACCATCAGAAAACACATATTGAATATGTAATTACATATTGTTTTTGTGATTAATCACTATGCTTTAATTGTGTTCAATTTGCAACAATGAAAATACATCCTGCATATCAGATATTTACATTATGATTCATAACAGTAGCAAAATTACAGTTATGAAGTAGCAACGAAAATAATTTTATGGTTAGGGGTCACCACAACATGAGGAACTGTATTAAAGGGTCATGGCATTAGGAAGGTTGAGAACCACTGGTCTAGACTCTGGCCTTTCACATGCATTCACTCAGTAGTCTGGGAATGTTGATCTACTCATTCGTTTTGGAAATACTCTATATTTTGTATTGCTCATGGCCTGCCTATGTAAAGCCATAGTTGACTTCCACTGATCTGAAAGCTTGCAATAGCTAATGCACTATTCTATTTCAAAACCCCAAATCTGTTTGGGTTTGTCATATAGACAGTGCTTGATAAAATTAACTAACTGAATTGAAGAATGTTCCTGTGTATACTCAATATCTCCTCCCTGAGGCTCAATGGGCAAGTCCATGCACACTTCTTTGATCAGGCCCTCTGTTAAGGATTCCATCCCATAACACCATGATCACTGTTTCCATAGTTATCTTCTCTCCTGGACCTGGGAGATGTTGGATGGTAGGGACAGTGGTTACTTGGTAACCCAGGCACAAAGCACATTACTGATACTTAGAAGATGTTTCATCAATGTTCACACACAATACTAATGAGTCCATATTGCCTTAAAAAAATGAAAATATAAACTAAATATATAATACAAAATGAAAGGTACAAATATGTTTTAAAAATTCAAAGTATAGCCCTAGCTGGTTTGGTTCAGTAGATAGAGAGTCAGCCTGTGGACTGAGGGGTCCTGGGTTCAATTCCGGTCAAGGGTACATGCCAGGGTTGCAGGCTTAATCCCCAGTAGGAGCTGTGCAGGAGGCAGCCGATCAATGATTCTCTCTCGTCACTGATGTTTCTATCTCTCTCTCTCCCCCTCCTTTCCTCTTTGAAATAAATAAAAATATATTTTAAAAATTCAAAGTATAAACTTAACAACGTTTAAATATAAAATATATAATCAAAATATATATTAAAAATTAAAATATATATAAATAAAATTTATTAGAATAATAATATTCTAAATAAGAAAGTCATAAATTATAAAAGTATCATTTAGTCATTTTCAAATGATTACTCACTATAAAGAGGAGTCTTCTTAGAAAATAAATTCTAGGATTTTAATGGATTCTAAGAATGGCTAAAGAAATAAAGAACCATAACTGTACAGTCAAGGCCAAAATAAGCAATAATTTAACATAAAATTTCTGAGAGAACATCTGTTGAATTAAGAATTGTTAAGTTGCCAAAACCGGTTTGGCTCAGTGGATAGAGCCTCGGCCTGCGGACTGAAAGTTCCCAGGTTCGATTCCGGTCAAGGGCATGTACCTTGGTTGTGGGCACATACCCAGTAGGAGGTGTGTAAGAGGCAGCTGATCGATGTTTCTCTCACATCGATGTTTCTAACTCTCTATCTCTCTCCCTTCCTCTCTGTAAAATATCAATAAAATATATTTAAAAAAAAAAGAATTGTTAAGTAGATCCAGGTTCAAATTCTATCTCCAAAATGAATTAGCTCTATTTAGATACCATTTACTTGTATCCTCTGAGCTTCACTATCTATTGGCTATAACATATAATTAATACTATTTGCACTGATGGATTATTATGAAAATAAGAAAATATAAGGAGTCTACAGAATTTGATATACAGGTGCCCAACAAATTTTAGACCTTGCTTACATTTCTGATACTGAAACTAAGACCTATATGAAGATGACATTTTTAATGAAAATATCCTATATAATAAAAGGCTAATATGCAAATGACCAAATGGCGGAAGGACCAGTCACTATGATGAGCACTGACCACCAGGGGGCAGACACTCAATGCAGGAGCTGCCCCCTGGTGGTCAATGCACTCCCACAGAGGGAGCGCCACTCAGCCAGAAGCTCAGCTCACGGCTGGCCAGCACAGAGGCAGTGGTGGGAGCCTCTCCCACCTACGTGGCAATGCTAAGGATGTCCGACTGATGGCTTAGTGGGCCTAAGCCATCAGTCAGACATCCCCTCAGGGTTCTCTGACTGCAAGAAAGTACAGGCCAGGCTGAGGGACGCCCTCCCCCCTCCAAGTGCATAAATTTCGTGCACCAGACCTCTAGTTAAATTATAGTGATGAATAGATAGAACTGATGTTAACTACCCAATGCAGAAAATTACCATTGACTAATTAAAGAAACAGTTTTTGTCTCCAAACTGGATTCTAAATAGTTGGTTTCTAATCATAATTCACAGATTTATTCTTCTTTTAAAACAAAACATATAACTTCCTTCTATTTATTTTTATCTTTTTTGGGAATAATAATAATATCTACAAGTAAAACTCTAAGTTTTAAATTTACCAACACATTATAGATCACAGAAAAGGGTTTTTTTAAAATTTCTACTTTTACATCATTAAAAAGACTTACCATGAGACTGGTAAGAAAAGCAGACCAGGAGCCCTAAATGTTTGGACATTGAGCTCTGTTAATTTGGTACAAGCTTTCTCAAAAGCCCATTTCGTCCTCCTTGAAAACAATCTACATTGATTGCAGCTCCTTTTTTGCAGCCCTGCCTTTCTGCTGTGCATATCCACCCTAAAGAAGTGAATATTAGATGCAACATCTCATCAAGAAAAGGCTGGAAATGTATCATAGATAATTATCTTTCCTTTACAGAGATGAATTTTGATCCTTCTTCTAGGTCACATGTAAATATGGCATTTGAGATTTTTATAAATAGAAGCAATGATTCTGAAACAATGCAAAAATAAAGCACAACACGGAGAAGCTGGTGGTGAGAAAGCAAAAGGGAATTATTATTGTGATTACTTAGTAAACTGAATTTAGACTGGGAGTGACACTCAAGATACATCCATTACCATATTTTCCATTAGCTGCATGCCATCCTAAGCAATATTACACTGCTATTCCATTGCTAATTTTAGCTTGAATAATATAAATTATTTTATGTTCAATTTACTTATTTGATATGACAATTTAAAAGACAAGTATGCCTCTGAACTGAGTGTGAAAAGTGGCATACAATATGCCTGTTACTGGCAAAAGCAAAGGTCTATTTCAATCCTCCCTGTCACCTTGGTGATAGTTGTAACAGTCTTTGGTTTCCCAGCTTTTGCATTTTGTTTCTTGTTTAAATCAGTGCTGCTTTAAAAATATTTTTTTCAATTTATTGTGCACATTTTTAAACTAGTGCAAATTAGGGTTCCTGTTAAGAAAAATTGTTTTTAAAAATGCTGACATTACAAAATATAGTAAATACCAGCTATAATGGATCTGCTTATCTTCTGGTAGATAATTTTAGTACTCTGGTGAATATTTTTATTTCAGAGTGAAAAGAAAGGTCCACTTTTTAGATAGGTGTTCGAGTCTAAAACAATGAATTATTGAGATATTAATTTAAATATTCTGTGAGTAATTTGGGTAAAGATTATATTTATTAAAAGCATAACTGAAAAAAGATATCACCATTTTTAATATGTGAATTGAAGCATAACTCAACAACTTTGAATATAGTCAAACTTCCTTGGTAAATATGAAAGGGGAGAAATTTTGCAGGATCACATTTATCCTCTAATGTTATAAATATGGTCCTAATAATGTTGTCACTTTATTTTAAAATCTCAATTTTCAAAAGATTATATAAAAAAATGATTTTCCACATAAATTATCATTTAGCTTCAGCTTACAGAGGTGGCATATTCTTTTAACATCAGCTCAAAACCAAAATTATTTGTTTGGGGAAAAGTTCACAAAGTCATAGCAGTTTATATTGAAAACCATATTCAATTATAGTGGGTTTTATAAACACATTAAAACAGCTGTTTGAAAAAAACGTTGTTGAACTTTAGGTCTTATAAAAGTCCCAAGATCTTAAATTTTACCTTACATTTTATAACATTTAATTGCATTTCCCATTCTTTGAACCCCAAAGGTTGAAAGTCCTTTATTCAAGAAGAAAGCACTATGTACTAGAGATTCCCTGACACATAAACAAAGATCTTTAAAACAAACGCTTAAGAACAAGCTGTTCAATGAAAATAAATTTGTCTTATAACTGAAAGTATGTATACAACTACATGAAATAGAATTTCAAATTACTTTATTTAAAACATTTATATAAAAGAAAAATGTTTTCAACATTCTAGATGTAACACAAATGAACATATTAAAAGAAAATGGGCATTTAAATATTAGTAACAATTATGTTCATAGTCTAATTAGGAGAATATTAAGTAGAGTAGCTAAATTCTAAAGATTTGTCTTGAATTTTCTATGGACATTTTTTTAATTATCAGAACTAGAGGCCGGGTGCACAAAATTCATGCGGGGGTGGGGGGTGGTGGGTGGTGGTCCCTGAGCCCGACCTGCACCCTCTCCAATCCCGGAGCCCTCAGGGGATGTCCTACTGATGGCTTAGGCCCGCTCCCCATGGTTCTCTGCTCTCTGTGGGGCCTGCCTGCTCCACACCACAGTGACAAACAAACAGGCCCTACTGGGTGCTGCCTGCGGGCCGTGCTTTCCTGCTCCTGGGTCGCCCTGGTGATGGCCAAGCAGGCCCTGCTGAGTGCTGCCTGTGGGCCACGCTTGCCTGCTGGGCTCATGTTGCCAGGGCGACGCTACCAGTGTCCCACCCCAGCTGCTGTGGGCGCTGCCATCTTTGTCGCAGAGTGATGGTTAATTTGCATATTGCTCTTTTATTGGATAGGATAGTGATACACATTGCCCATAGACTAAAACTAGATGCTATTCATAGAGCAAAGCTAGATTCTGAGCATGTTCTCCTAGGGAGCTCACACTAGATTTTAACACTTTTTAAATTATAAATAGTAAAAGCAGTGTCTACTGCATCTCTCCAAAGAGAAGGCCAGCATGACATATTGATCAACCAAAGCCTAGTTTTTCACTTAGAGCACCATCTTAATTGAGGCTCCATGGTTGGTATCTTGGAAAAGGAGTTTAGGCTTATATTTTGAAGATTTGGGACCATCTTGTCAATGGTTTAAGGCAAATCTTTCAATGTGGGGTTGCATTAGAGATATTGGTCAAACTCTTAATTGAATAGTTTAGGATTGAAAGACAGAGGGAAGCTAGGAGTGTATCTTGGTGAATAAATAGTTACCTGATAGGCAAGTGGTTTTGACCAGTTGAGTGATATATTGTCCTGAGAAGGGAGTTGGTTGAGTACTTCATTGGTTAGTTAAGTGGCTTTTTCTGAAATTATAGAAGAAAGCAGTGAAGTTTTATATTGTTTTACAGCCTTGTCTTCCTTGTAAGTATTTTCTGGAGCAAAGTTTGAAATCTTGTATGTAAGCTTAGCTAGTTCTGGGACCCCATGGTATCAGTTCTCAGTACTGAATGATAAAGCAAAACAAACGAACAAAAAACATGAAATCATTACTGGATACACACACTAGAAGCAGAACAAGGGGGGAAAAAGAGATGCTCTCATGTAAATATAAAAATAACCTTTTCCTGATACTATAAAAATATAATAAAGGCAGGACAGTTGCTAGGTAAGCACATTCAGACACAATCCCAGAAGCATTCCACCTGGGAAAAAGTATAATATGAACCACTTGAATAATCCTCCTCAAATGTATACCTCAAATTATTTTTCCTTTCTGAATTTTTGAAGGGAGGCACTTTTATGATGAGTAATGACATTTATATTGGGCATTATATCTCTGGTACTCACTTTGTTAAATTTTATAGTAGATAAAAGTGAAATATACACCTATGAGCTCTTAAGTTATTTCCAAGTATTCAAACACATTTCAATGTTACATCTTAGCATTAGTGCAACTGACAGGTCACATGGATCTGCATTGAAGAATAAGCTGAGTATTAGGATAGGTGTCCATGGTGTTAGCTTATTTTTAGAATCCATTTTCTGTACATAAGCAATATAGATTCATGAAGTAAAAGGTCATTTGGCCTCCTAACACTGCTGAAGTTATTTTCTTTAGAGTACTCTTTAAATTTAAGAAACATGTTGACTACATGAATATATTCTCTCCTTCTTTCTGTTCTTCCTTTCCTCTTAGCTTTCTTCTCTTCATTTCCTATTTTTCCTTCCTGCCCTTCCAGTTATGTCTCTAGTTCTCACTAGCCAATGTATGAGGGCTGTGGAGGGATAGGAAGATGAATATGAACTATGTATTTAGACTTACAACTGTCTTTTAAATAATGTATCTAGAGATATTACATTTTATTAAATGTAGTACTGAATGTAACACCTGTACTCATCAAATATTATACCTTTTAGGTGAATTTTTATGACATCTCTCCAAAGGGACCACATACATTTACTTAGGAAATATTGCATATAGTTTTTTCTATGATTTCTCCTATCTCAAGAGATCCTTGGAATTATTTTAAACCTATCTATCTATGTATGTAAATTATTCTTCTTGCCATTATAAGGTTCTTTTTGATAAGTAATACTATCCTATATAATAAAAGGATATAATATGCAAATCGACTGAATGACGGAACAATTGGTCATTATGAGGCACACTGACCACCAGGGGGCAGACGCTCAATGCAGGAGCTGCCCCCTGGTGGTCAGTGTGCTTCCACAGGGAGCGCAGCAGCCTGTCTCCACAGTAACACTAAAGATGTCCGACTGCAGCTTAGTCTCATTCCCCATGGGAAGCGGGCCTAATCCATCAGTTGGACATCCCCCGAGGGCTCCCAGACTGCAAAAGGGTGCAGGCCAGGATGAGGTGCATGGGGGAAAGGGGTCCCTCAGCACGGCCTGCACCCTCTCCCAATCTGGGACCTCTTGGGGGATGTCTGACACATCCCTCTCGCAATCTGGAACCACTGGCTCCTAACCCCTCACCTGCCTGCCTCATCACCCCTAACCACTTGCCTTGCTTACCTCATCGCCCCTAACCACTCACCTGCCTGCCTCATCACCCCTAACTGCCTCTGCCTGACTGCCTGATGACCCCTAATCACTCTGCCTGCCTGCCTGATCGCCCCTAGCCACTTGCCTGCCTGCCTCATTGCCCCTAACGCTTCTGCCTCAGCCCCCGCCTGCCACAGTGGCTGCCTCCACCACCGAGACTTCATATGGAAGGTCATCCAGAAGGACATCAGGAAGGTTGTTCAGCTGTCCAGTCTAATTAGCATATTACACTTTTATCATTATAGATATTCTGGAAAATTCTACATGCCTTCGTGAAGAGAAGCACTTCGCTGTAATGAATTGATGTGTTTACATGTCATTTTTTTAATTTCAGAAATAAATGCATTAAAGACATTAAATTGTTCAAATAAATATCTCTATGTCAGTATTTCTATTTTTAAATGAGGAATTCTAGCCTCATTCTAGGAATTCATTTACAATACAACCACCCAAACATTTTTTAAAAAATATATTTTATTGATTTTTTACAGAGAGGAAGGAAGAGAGATAGAGAGTTAGAAACATTGATGAGAGAGAAACATCGATCAGCTGCCTCCTGCACACCCCCTACTGGGGATGTGCCCGCAACCAAGGTACATGCCCTTGACTGGAATTGAACCTGGGACTCCTCAGTCAGCAGGCTGACGCTCTATTCACTGAGCCAGACCAGTTAGGGCCCACCCAAACATTTTTATGTGTTTTATATTTTCCATGTTAAGCATATATATATGGTGTCCCCAAAAAATGTATGTATATAATCACTTTGAATAATTATAAAAGCAGTGCTTATTAAAACACATTTCATTTCAAAACTGAGCTATCAGCTGTTAAAGTGTGTATACATTTTTGGGAGACCATATATATATTTGTGTGTATGTGTGAATATAGATAAGATGTGTGGATTTAACTTTACAAATTAAGGTCAGGTATTTTTTTCTCCCTTCCTTCCTTCCTTCCTTCCTTCCTTCCTTCCTTCCTTCCTTCCTTCCTTCCTTCCTTCCTTCCTTCCTTCCTTTTCTTTCTTTCTTTCTTTCTTTCTTTCTTTCTTTCTTTCCTTCTTTCATGTTTTGTATTATTTTTAGCCCTGCTCTTGTCTGTCCATAATTTTGTTTTTCTTCATCTGCCCTGTTCTTTGTCTCTGCCCAAACCCGGCATCTACTTTAGGAAATTAGCTTTTAGTGAATAGGTAATTTAGTTATATAACAAATTGCCTTCTCTCAAGTATGCTTTTTGGCAGACTTGCTTCTTTTGTGTTCCTAAATTTGCTCATATCTCTGGTTCTTAGATCAGGCAATTGGTTTACTATCATCCTAGGATGATGCTTTGACAATCCATGTGGTGTCCTGATATATGGTACCTATCAACAGCACAGTGTCTGATGCAACCAAATGATACTGGTACATAAAACTGTTTAAAAGAGTATACTGAAAAAGTGCAAGACACATTGGAGTTTTATGGTCATGTCAGCTTGGACAAATTGCAATCAGTTTTGGGTAAAAATAAAGTTAATAGCATATTCCCTTCCTTTCCACTTCACAGATGCCAGGAAATAAAAAGTAAGTGCCTTGGAAAAAAACACTTTATAAAACACAAGCTATCATTATGTTTTAAAATAAATAAAAATCATATTTTCAAAAATAGAGTAAATTTCTAAATATACTAGTATATAAGCATATTCAAACTTCAGACATCTGTGGTCTACCTATATAATCAAGGAAAGCAATCAGGAAAATGAATATTCCTAGAGGTTCAAGGATATCACTCTCAAATATGCTATACTTAACAGTATAACATGAAATATAGGTCACGATTAAAGAAACATGGGGAGACTTACATTTCTGTCAGGTGGTCATGAATATTACAGAAATATAATAGTATTGAAAGAAGAAGAATTACTAATATTGAACAGAGTTTCCATTTCACATTCTTAAAATTCACACCATTTGGCTGTTTTTAAAAGAAAAGTAGCATCACATTTTTATCTACAAGGCAATGAAATTTAAATGTAATAATATAAAATTATGTTTAAAAACTCTAATCAGTTTTAGCAGCTTACTAAAAGTATTGAATTTTGAAGATAGAAAAACACATACAATGGGATTTGAAAACTATTTGCACGAGTGAGAGAAAAAATAAGTATCAAGTTAGCAGGCATTCACCACCTGAAGTGAAACATCTGTAGCTGTGGAATTTTAGGCATATTGAGAATTGTCAGAAAAATATTTCAGGGTGGACACTTTTGCTAGGATCCTCTTCATATCTTATAGGTGATAATCTTATCTATTTATGTACATGGGATGGTTTGGTCAAAGGCCCCAGGTCTTACTTTATTTTTACAAAGTAGGGTCTACTTTTATTGCAGCCAACAAAAGCAGGTAAAAAAAAAATCTGATGGGGAACTGTTCACCTTTGGTTGGAGAAAGACCAACATATTCCAATATTCCAGAAGTATCACTCTTATCTTCTGTGACCAGTTTAGCTAACATTTCTCTTTGGGATATTTTAATTATGTCAGATGGAGCTAGAATTATCAATGTTTCTATGATATATATTCATTTACCTAATAGCCTGATTCTCAACTAGGTTCCATGATATAAATTCAGGATATACCAGACAATGAAATTATCATTAAATCAATGAACCCATAACCAGATGATCTGAGCAATTACATGAATACTTACTAGATTCCTGCAATAATCCACATTATGTATGTATCTTAGCACTAGGAATACATTAACAAAGACATCAGTCCCTGTGTTCCCATTGTTCAAAAGTGGTAAACACTCTGTTCTATCAGCTAGATTTGTCTTCCTACCCTAGTGATTAGTGATCTGGCTATGAGTGGTGAGACCTCTGATTCTAACTTCTTCTAGAGTAGCAGCAGGCCTAAGGAAGAATCCCATTTGTTCTAACTTGCTCCTCTGGTTTTTATCATTCCATTATAAGAATAAAGAGTCAAAAAAGAAACATTTTCCCTAAAGACCTAAAACAAAGATAGTTTATTACACCTCCTACCTCGACATTATTTTATGCTCCTAATGTTGGGTGGGGGGAGGGAGGTGGGGGAGGTGTGTCTCCCAAACATGAAGCAGCTTTATTCCCATCATGCCCCTTCATCTTCATGAGCTAGAGACCTGTAGAGGAAAAGCAGCTGACCATAAAGAAAAACACAGTTTATACATCTTATATTTGTATTATTGTTTTTTACATACTTTTGTTTCTTCCACCAAACTCTAACCACTATTGTCAATGTTTCCAGTTTGCTCCTGGTGCAGGTCAGGTCCCCACAGAAGAGAGAGGAGAGCAGGAGAAGGGAGGGGGCAGGGAGGCAGTGGCCAGTCACAGGAACTGGGAGCCCCTCTCTGGCTAAAGGCCACTCCGTGTGGACCACAGTATGTAGCATGCTCTGGAGGCAGCCTGAAAACCCATGTAGTCAGCTTAAGAAAAGACTCCAGGAAAGTGATGAAGATAATTTCCTTTGGTTGTATTCTAGACAGCATATTATTCATGCTGTCGCTGGCACCAAATGATGAGTTAGACTGTCTGAATATTCTGTACAGAAGTGATAATAGCAAACTGAGTTATCCAACATTCCGAATGAAATGCAATAAGGCATGTAATAGGCCAAATCAACTCCAAAGTTAAGCTTCAGAAAGAGCCCTCTGCTCTCAGTTGTGTGTTTGCATGGTGTAACCCTTTTTCCTATTCTGGAATAAGTCAAAGTGAGAGCAGTTATGACATTACTAATCACCTGTACCTCAGTGAGCTTCATCACGCAGACAATTTGTGTTGAATAATATGGTTTAAGGGAGGATTAAAATAAATTAAAAAGGTGGCTAGCTGATGAATTAATTCATAATGATCACTGCTTTCTTAATTAATATTTGTTGAACAAAGAAATAATTATATTGTTGAGATTCTTTAAGTGTCAACTAAATGGTCTACAGCTATGGATCAGTAGTCATTTAGATAAATAAATAAGGGTTTTCTGTTGAGATTCTCAGTTTTCTTTGCTCTAAAACAAAATATGGCTAATATGAAAATTGATCACAAAGATATTCTCATTAATTCTAAGTAGTTGTCTACATTTTGGTTATTACTTTAATTCAAATTCTAGTTGCTATGTTATAAAAAGGGTTTGTTATGCTTATGTGTGTTTGTGTGTTTATGAAAACTACTAAACCCTATTTAAAACTAGATCTTCAATTCATTTTACACATAGCATCCTGTGCTTTATAGTACTGTCAGCCTCAAAATTCTTAGTAGTTATTCTTAGGAAACAAAATAACAGAAAAACCCAAAGCAAAGGGAAAAGCCATATTTTGTGGGCATCAACTTCTGATCATTTAAACTTGCTTTCATCGCATGGCTCAGCAATTGAGCATCAACCTATGAACCAGGAGGTCACAGTTCAATTTCTGGTCAGGGCACATGCCCACTTGTGGGCTCGATCCCCAATGTGGGGCCTGTAGGAGGCAGCTGATCAATGATTCCCTCTCATTATTGATGTTTCTATTTCTCTCCCTTTCCCTTCCTCTCTCTGAAATCAATAAAAATATACTTTAAAAAAATTTTATTGAATTTATTGGGATGACATCTATATATATAAAAACCCAGCAACTGGAACGGCGGAACAAGAATGACCAGAATGACTGGTGGCTATGGCATGCCCTGCGGCTGGCCAACCACCCACAGCCCCTCCCCCTGGACAGCCCAGCCCTCAATTGGCCCCCCACCCTAATCAGGGGCAGGGCCGACAGGGGGAATGGGCCCCCATTGGGGTGAGCTGGCTGGACCCCACCCATGCACAAATTCATGCACTGGGCCTCTAGTTGGTTAATAAAATTATATATGTTTCAGGTATACAATTTTATAATACATCATCTGTATTTTGTATTGTATGTTCACCACCCAAAGTCAAGTCTCCTGTCACCTTTTATCCTCTTCTACTTCCCCCACTCTCTTTTCCCTCTGGTAATTACCATACTGTTGTCTGTGTCATTCCACCTAGCTCCCCCACTCCTATAACCTCTCACAGCTGTCAGTCTGTTCTCTGTATCTATAAGTCTCTTTCTATTTGCTTGTAAGTTCATTTTGTTCATTAGATTCTACACGTGAGCAAAATCATGTGGTACTTGTCTTTCTCTCAGAGGCTTATTTCATTCAGCATAATACTCTCCAGGTTCATCCAAGATGTTACAAAAGGTGATATTTTCTTCTTTTTTAAAGGCTGAGTAGTATTACAGTATGTAGGTGTACCACAGCTTTTTTATCTACTCATCCACTGATGGGCACTTGGCTTGTTTCCAGATCTTGGCTATCTATATATATATAAAAAGCCAGCAACCATAATGGCCATAATGACTGGTTGCTATGACACCCACTGTGGCCAGTGAACCAGCCCAATAAGGGTGTGGGGCCAGCCGGCCAACCTCGTGGCGCCTCCCTGCTGCCAACCTGCCCCTGATTGGACTCTCCCACCCTGATCAAGAGCAGGGCAGCTGGCCAAATGCTCCCTCCCTCCCAGCCCTGCCCCCGATCAGCCCCTCCCCACCATGATAGGCCCACAGCCCTTCCCCCTGGCCGGCCCACCCCGATCACACGCCCCCACCCCAATAGGGGTGGGGCTGGCTGGCCAACCTCCTGAAGCCCCTCCCCCTGGCAGGCCACACCCCTGACCTCCCCCACACCCCAATAGAGGGTGGGGCTGGCCAGCCAATCTCCTGCAGCCCCTCCCCCACCTGGCCCCACACCAGATCAGCCCCCCACCCTGATCTAGGGGTAGGGCTGGCTGATTAACCACCCATGGCCTCTCCCCCAGGCCGCTGGCCCCTGATCAGCACCCCCCCACCCCAATAAGGGGCAGGGCCTGCCGGCCAATTGCCCATAGCCCCTTCTCCCAGCCAGCTCAACCCTGATCGGGCCCCAATCGGGGTGGGCCAGCTGGCCAACCTCCCACCATCTCCTCCTCCCAACAGGCCCAGCCCTGATCCACCCCAATCCAGTCAGCCAGGCCCCCATTTGTGCACAAATTCGTGCACTGGGCCTCTAGTTGTAAATAATGCTTTGATGAACATAAGGGTGCATGTATTCTTACAGATTAGTATTTAGGGTTTCTTAGGGTTTGTTCCCTTGGATTTATTTTCAATGAACATTTCACTGTCCTACCTCTCCCTACCCCCATTTACCTCTGGCAATCACCATACTGTTGCTGTGTCCATGAGTCTTTTAATTTTTCCTTTGTTTATTCCTCTCACCTTTCTCACTCAGCCCCCAACCCCCTTCCCTCTGACAGCTGTCAGTCTGTATCCATTAGTATGTCTCAACTCTGTTAGGTTTTTTTGTTCATTGGATTGCACACACGAGCAAAATCATATGGTACTTGTCTTTCTTAATGGCTATTCCATTTAGCATAATACTCTCCAGGTCCATCCATGCTGTTGCAAAAGGTGATATTTCCTTCTTTTTTAAAGGCTGAGTAGTATCCCATTATGTAAATGTACCACAGCATTTGTATCCACTCATCTATTGATAGACACTTGGGCTGCATCAAAATCAACAAACAAGTGTTGCCAAGAATGTGGAGAATGGGAACCCTCCTGTACTGTTGGTGAGAATGCATATTGGTACAACCACTGTAAAAGCACTATGGAATTACCTCAAAAAATTAAAAATGGAACTGCCTTATGACCCAGCAATTCCATATCTGGGAATCTATACTAATAAAAGGGTAATATACTAATTATACTGGGAGACCAGCCAGGGAGGGCAGTTGGGGGCCATCAGGCCAACAGGAGAGGGCAGTTGGGGGCCATGAGGCCGGCAGGGGAGAGCAGTTGGGAGCTATGAAGCTGGCCAGGGAGGGCAGTTGGGGGCCATCAGGCCAACAGGAGAGGGCAGTTGGGGGCCATCAGGCCAGCAGGGGAGGGCAGTTGGGGGCCATGAGGTTGGCAGGGGAGGGCAGTTGGGGGCAATCAGGCCAGTGGGGGGAGGGCAGTTGGGAGCGAGCAGGCCAGCAAACACGGTGGTTAGGGGCAATTGGGCAGGCAGGCAGGTGAGAGATTAGGAGCCAGTGGTCCCAGATTGTGAGAGGGATGTCTGAGGGGTCCCAGATTGAAGAGGGTTCGGGCCGGGCTGAGGGACACCCCCCCATGCATGAATTTCGTGCACCAGGCCACTATTCCTATATAATAAAAGGGCAATATACAAATTGACCAGAATGGCAGAATGACCAGAATGACTGCTCAACCAGTCAATATAAGGTGCACTGACCACCTCTTGGTCCCTTTCCCGGCCGGCAGGCTCCCATTGCCTGATGGCGAATGGGGAACTGGGGATAGGTGGCGGGGGATGTGGGCAGTGCCAGGTCAAGGCCCCCACCCCACCGGTCACCCCACACATAGAGGGCAACCTGTGGCAGGGGCAGGGCCAGTGAGTGGGTGGGAACAGCCGACCACTCAGTCCCTCTCCCAGGCCGGCAAGCTCTGATGGCCTGGTAGCAAATGGGGAACTGGGGGTAGGTGGTGGTGGGGGGTGGGGCAAGCTGCCAGCAGCTGGGGAAGATGGCCCTGATCGCAGGCCAGGCCCAGGCGAATTTCATGCGCTTGGTCTCTAGTATATTCAAAGAAACCCAAGACACTAATTTGAAAGAATATATTCACCCCTATGTTTATTGGAATGTTGTTTACAATAGCCAACATTTGTAAACTCAGCACTCTTTGGCTGAACTAAAACCGTCCTACTGGATCCTTCTTGACACAGCCACACCTTCATCCCTCAACACCCCTACACTCACACTGCTGGGCATCCACACTGCTAGGATTCCAGGTCTTTAAATGTACTATGAGACAATTGACAGGATTTATCCTTGTACCTCCATTATGTTTAATAGTTTGTCATTTTAAAAACTCTAGATTTATACTCTGGTTAAACTGGAAGAACCTAATGTAGGTGTGCTGAGAAAACTCTTCTATAATTGGGCCACTTTGCTTAAACTTTACATGTAATTTACATATGAGCCTGTAGCCTATTTACATATGAGCCTGTAGCCTCACTGTGAAATTATTAAATTCAAAGAAGCACAGGGTATGAATCAAAAACATAAAAGTAATTCCGTTGTTGCTTTCTTCTCCCAGAGGACACTTACAGGAGATCCAGTTTATGACCACTAACTCTACCTAGTTTGTTCCTCCCATCATCAAAATCCTACAAGTGCAACATTTAATATTCCCTGGCTTCCGCACTGTGTCAGTAAGTCTGGCTTCTCCGGCCTCTTTCTAGTTTCAATTTATCCTGATTCTTTAAAAATGCAGGGCCCAGGATTTGATGGAGCAAGCAGTTAAGGCGTGACTAGGGACAAACTGACGACCCATGCATTACGGACTTTTCTCCACTGCACATTTATAGTTTAGCCTCTATTACATAAGCACCACAACATTTCAGTGGTGCAATCACTGTGATTCCCAGGAGGAATCCATGAGGAAGCAGTCTAAAATTTCAATGGAGCATAAGGGGAACTGATTGAAACTTCACCTTACTAAAAAAATGTGAACCGCAAAATGGAAGAAGGAGTTGACAAATACAAAACAGTGGCACCCAATTGAAAAGAGGTTATAAAGGCGATTCAATCTCTGAATGAGTTGAAGCCTGCCTTAATGCTAAGGGGAATAGCAAGCATTTCTATTATAAAATGTTTCCCCTTCTCTCAGCTTAAAAATATGCTTGCCTATTGCACTGTAGCAGATATGATAGATAGAATAACTCCATATCTGTTCCATCTTCCTCTCAGTGTGTCTTCCTGTGCTGCAGGAGCTGGGAAGCTAAAATCCACATTTCCTACCTGCTGTTGCAGCTAAGTTTCAGGATGTGATTCAGGTTCTGCCAATCAGACACTTTCATGTGAAGCTTGAATGTGGAAGACAGGACAAGTATACATGTCATAGTATTATTTTTTAAGGCCTAATCTGGTTGTTATGCCCCCCGTCCTAATTATATTTATTCCTTTGCTCTTATTCTTATTTATACTATTTTTATTTGTGTATTTTGGAAGCCATCTTAAAAACTTTCTAGAATGACCAATATGTTTTTAATCCATTTATAGATCTTTATTAGAAAATTGCAATTCATGTCCTTTGCTCATTTATCAGTCAGAACTTTGTTTATATATATATTTTTTTAAAATATATTTTATTGATTTTTTACAGAGAGGAAGGGAGAGAGATAGAGAGTTAGAAACATCGATGAGAGAGAAACATCGACCAGCTGCCTCCTGCACATCTCCTACTGGGGATGTGCCCGCAACCCACGTACATGCCCTTGACCGGAATCGAACCCGGGACCCTTGAGTCCGCAGGCCAACGCTCTATCCACTGAGCCAAACCGGTTTCGGCTATATTTTAAAAGTATATTGTCATCATTTGGAGGATATTACCTATTCCTTTATTTATTGAATATATCTCTCCAACTTATTTTTCAATTTTTAATAGTGTCTGTTTTTTAAACTAGTATTCAAAGGACTTATTGCTAGAGGAATAGGAGAGGGCATATTATTAAATGTGACAATGAAAACACGTAAAGCAAAACTGCTCAACACTTAGTATGTTATTTAGAATAGTTCTTCACTGAAATATAGAATGAACACTGAAAAGGATAAATTGAAGCCTAAAAATAAGAAAGAATGCTTATAACAACACAGCTAGCCATTTTAAATGAATACAATTTAAATTTCCCAAAGGTTAGAAGTTTTAACTCAGGTATTAGGATGTTTTAAGGAATATAAAGAAAAAAGAGGAACAACAAAAATCTAAAAGTGAGAAAATACTGCTCCCAGTTGAGAGAAGGAGAAGTTTGTGTGTGAAAACCATATGGTGAACTTGATATTATGTCCTAGAAAAATCCAAGCCTTGATAACTAAATAGATGATTTATAAATATTTAAGAAGAGTGATCTGTAAGAACCATAATGGTTCTAAATTAGCATATTTTCTTTTACACTCAGATAACATCTAACATTCAGGAAATTTCACTTTGTTGGGATTTAGCTGAATATTTGGCAAGTCTCTCAAATATCACTGTTGTCAAGAAAAATAAATATGGCCCTAACTGGATTGGCTCTGTGGATAGAGCGTTGGTCGGCCTGTGGACTCAAGGGTCCCAGGTTCGATTCTGGCCAAGGGCATGTACCTTGGTTTCGGGTACATCCCCAGTAGGGGGTGTGCAGGAGGCAGCTGGATCGATGTTTCTCTCTCATCGATGTTTCTAACTCTCTATCCCTCTTCCTTCCTCTCTGTAAAAAAATCAATAAAATATATTTTAAAAAAATAAAAATAAATATAGACTTCTGGGAAGATGCATACCTGCCTGAACATTATTTCTCATAGAACTTCAATCATTTAGGTGAGAGAAGTTTATTACACTGGTGTTCATCAAGCGTTTTTGGTTGGAATATAAAATATAATATAGAAAAAA
Organism: Myotis brandtii; assembly: GCF_000412655.1. NCBI lineage: Eukaryota > Metazoa > Chordata > Mammalia > Chiroptera > Vespertilionidae > Myotis > Myotis brandtii. The sequence continues at coordinate 2,923,407 of NW_005364031.1, forward strand.
ATTTGAATATATATGTCTATATTTATTTACATATACATTCTTTAAGTATTTCTATGCTAAAATTTTGTCGATTATAAAACCCACACAAAAGGTCAAATTTACAAGGATGAGATAAAGATTGAGCAAATGACATTTGATTCATGAACATAAAAAATTGCTCTAAGAAAATATTAATAATATTTTGAATGTTTTTAAAATGTCTTGCCTTTACTGATACTTCCATTTAATTATTAAGTAATATCCCAAGGCACAAAGTACATTTATTACTGTTTATCCCCAACAGTTGAGGATACTTAAAATGACCTTCTTGAAAATTACAAAATTTGGGGCCTGACATTGCCAAGTATGCTTAGATTCTCATATGTGTAATGTTCCTGATTATGAGGTTACCCTGGAAAGTGAACATCTGTTCTGTTTGCCATTTTCTTCTTCTTTGTTTACTTTTGAAAAAAAAATATTATTTTATTTTTTGTGGTAACTATTTTATTTTTAAAATTGAATTTATTGGGTGACATTGGCTAATAAAATTATATAGGTTTCAGGTGTACATTTCTGTGATTTATCATCTGTATATATTATTGTGTGTTTACTACCCAAGTCAAGTTTCCTTCCATCACCATTTACCTCTCCTTTACCCTCTCTGACCACTCCCCACCCCACCCCCATTTCGCTCTGATAATCACCATGCTGTTGTTTTCTGTCTATGATTTTTTGTGCGTTTTTTTGGTCTAATCCCTTCACCTTTTTCACCCTGCCTCCCTCCTCCTGCCCACAATACCTGTCACTCTGTTCTCTATGAGTCTGTTTCTATTTTGTTAAAATATTTTTATTTTCTTTCACAGTTTCTTAACTGAAATATTTAAGCTACTTATACATTTAAATAACCAGGAAATTCACGTAAAACACACTAAGGGCAACATGTAGCAATATGTAAAATATGAACAAACTCTTTAGTTTGTCATCATCGAGCCCTCTGTCTTGAACTACTCTCATTCTTTCTTACATCAAAACCTAGTTCAAATATGAGTCAATTAATATTAGAAATATTAGCAAAATTAATATAGTCTAAGCATATAGATAAAAAATACATAAAATTCATCTAATATTCTCCATCTCAATGGCTCAAATCATCTTGTGAAATCCCAGGGATGAGAACACCTCACTTTATAGACCATCATTTTTTATATTAATGACTTAGCTGAGACATATGAAACATGATAATTAAATTTTCAACTGACACAAAATAGGAGGGATAATTAACATGCTAGATGAGGTCTTAATTAAATCCAAGCACAATATCTCTCAAGAATGGGAATGAAAATGAAAATAGAAATGGAAGGATACAAGTTGAATCTGCCAGTGATTGCTGGTTCAGTCTTCATGATGTCAAAAATGGTTAAAGAAAAGATACCATAAATCTCAGAAAGGAATTTCTTGGGGATGTAGGGTGACAGGTCAAATTGGTAAATATCTATAATGATGGACATTTTTACTGATGTTGAGATATTGAGGAAGTGGGTATTAAGGTAATGTGGATTAAGGGAGGTCTAGTTCATTTCACTGTGAATAGGAGTTCTTCACAATGGCTTTGTATATCTAAGCATATTTACTAAATGATTTAGCCTTATGATGCAATCAAATTGCTTGACATAATCAGGTCTTACTCTTGTATATGAAGCTCCTTTCTCTAGATACAAATTTTCCTGATTCCTTCTAAAGACCTATATTGAAATAAAAAGAGCTGAGGCTATGTTTGTTGGGAAAAAAGTGAGGAAATACAAAATAGTCATAAAATATATGAAAGACTGTTAAACAGAAAAGAGATTATGAATAATTTAGAAATGTCCAGAGGGTAGAACTAAAAATCTATGAGTGGATATTATTTTTTAAGTAAATATGAGAGAAAAAAAAGGTTTTCATACATTTATCAAGCTACACAAAAAAGTAGTGCTCTGTCCTGTGTGAGGTAGAGATAAATGTTTAAGCAGAAAAAATGGTCACTCGATCATACAATTTATATAATAATTTACTCCGTAGTGTTTGGAAAGAATTTGCTCACCTTTAACATACTTTCCTGCTGTAAGATTCTGTGATTTTACAAATCATTTTACACTATAGAACAATGTTTAGACCTTGTTTGGCCTTCTGAAAGTTCTCATTAACTTTAATATGTTTAAAAGACACACACATTTTTTTTTCAAATTATATTACCATATACATTAACAAAATATTTTACTTAATACCATATACACAATTCAAAGCAAAATTTTTATTTTGTTGGTTCAAAAACTATGTTTTGCTGGTTCTCCCTGCCACCTGAATCTATTTCATCCTTTTTTTTTTTTTAAGAAAGAAGAACAAAGTTGGAGGGCTCACAATACCAGATATTAAACTACACTACAAAACCACTATAATCAAAGAAGTCTGGTACTGACACAAGAAAAGACATTTGGATCAATGGAACAGAATAGAGAACCCAGAAATCAACCCATGCCTTTATGGTCAATTAATATTTGACAAAGGAGGCAAAAGCATATAGTGAAGTAAAGACAGTCTCTTCAATGAATGGTGTTGGGAAATTGGACAGGTGCATGCAAAAAAATAAATTTAGACCACCAATTTACACCATACAAAAGAATAAATTCAAAATCTATAAAAAACTTAAATGTAAGTAGCAAAACCATAAAAATCCTATAAGAAAACATAGACAGTAAAATATTAGACATCTCTCAGAGCAATATTTTTGCCAATATGTCTCCAACGTCAAGAGAAAAAATAAACAAATAGGACTACATCAAACTAAAAATCTTCTGCACAGCAAAATAAACCATCAAAAAACAAAAAGGTAACCCACAGTGTTGGATAACATATTCCCCAACAATTCATCTGATAAGAGTTTAATATCCAAAATTTAAAAAGAACTCTTACAACTCAACACCAGAAAGACAAACAATCTAATTTAAAAATGGGCAATAGACCTGAATAGACACTTCCCCAAAGAGGACATATACAGATGGCTAGTAGATGTATGAAAAAAAATGCTTAGTAACTAATCATTAGGGGGGTGATTAAAACTACAATGAAGTATCACTTCACACCTGCCAGAATAGATACCATCAATAAATCAACAAACTACAAGTGCTGGTGAGGATGTGCAGAAAAGAGAACCATAGTATACTGTTGATGGGAATTCAGGCTGGTGCAGCCATTATGGAAGACAGTGTGGAGTTTCCTAAAAAAATTAAAATTGGGACTGTCTTTTGAGTCAGTGTTCCCACTTCTAGGAATGTATTCTAAGAATCATGAAACACCAATCAGAATGAATATATGCACCCCTATCTTCTTAGCAGCATTATTTACAATAGCCTACATCTGGAAACAGCCCAAGTGCCCATCAGTAGATGAGTAGAGAAAAAGCTGTGGTACATTTACACCATGGAATACTACGAGGCTATAAAAAAGAAGGAACTCTTTACCCTTTGCAACAGCATGGATGAGCCTGGAGATTATTATGCTAAGCAGAATAAGATAGTCAGAGAAAGACAAATGCCATATGATCTCACTAATATGTGGAATCTAATGAACAAAAAAAACTAATGAATAAAATAGAACCAGAGGCATGAATACATGGAACAGACTGACAGCTGTCAGAGCGGAGGTGGGTGGGGGGAGAGGGGGACTGGATAAAGGAAGGTGAATGGATTAGCTAAAGAACATATATGCATAGCCCATGGACCAGTGGTTCTCAACCTTCCTAATGCTGCTACCCTTTAATACAGTTCCTCATGTTGTGGTGACCCCCAACCATAAAATTATTTTTGTTGCTACTTCATAACTGTAATTTTGCTACTGTTATGAATCGTAATGTAAATATCTGATATGCAGGAGGTATTTTCATTGTTACAAATTGAACATAATTAAAGCATAGTGATTAATCACAAAAACAATATGTAATTATATATGTGTTTTCCGATGGTCTTAGGTGACCCCTGTGAAAGGCTCCTTCGCCCCCCAAAGGGGTCACGACCCACAGGTTGAGAACCACTGCCATGGACACAGACAGTAATGTGGGGAGGGCCAAGGGAGGAGTGATGGAGGAGTGGGCTGGGTTGGGATGAGCAAAGGGAGAGAGAAATAGAGGACATCTGCAATAGTGTCAACAATAAATTGTTTTTAAAAAAGATTTCTTTAAAACAAAAAGAAAAAAGAAAAAAAGCTTCTTTTAAAAAAAATATCCTGAACAATAGAAGACCTCATGACTATGTATAAACTTCCTAGTTCAGTGAAAATCTATAAAGTCCACATTAAATTTATAACTATTAGAGAAGAGACGTAACATTTATGTTTTTGTTGAACTTCTTTCCTTCTCAGAGTTAATCACTGGAGAATCTAAAGAAGACCTTACCTTGTACAAATTTTTCAGAATCTGCTTTCTTCCATTCACGAAATGACCTTTAAAAAGTAATTTATTAAGTGTATATAGTTCATTGCCCTCCAGTGAATTCTATTTTCTGCTAAATATAAGAATGTAGCCTAATCCCTCAAGATATCATCATTAGAATAAATGAATAATGACAGCATTGAAAATATTAAAGCTTTTGGTATATTCCCTTTAATTCACTCTATAAACATGACCAGAGCATTGTTCTCATGTTAAGGTGTTGCTCTGGATGTTGTTTGCTTGATTATTCTCAGGTTTCTTTCTCCTACCAAAATAACTATATTGAATGTTACCCCAAAGCTTTTTTTTTTTTTTTTTTGCTTAAGGCAAAGGTAAATCTTTTTATTTTTTTATTTTTTATTTTTCTTTATTGATTAAAGTATTATATATGTGTCCTTATTGCCCAATTGCCCCCCCCCAAACCCCCACCCCTTCCCCTTCCCCCCCTCTGCACTCATGCCCTAACCCCCCTGGTGTCTGTGTCCATTGCAAAGCTTTTTTGTTTTGTCAATTTTTTTTAATTTGCACAATTAAAACTCAATAATTAAATCTGACAGATTCACATTGGCAATTTTTAATTTAATCATAGTGACACCTTTTGTCTTTACTTTTTCATGTCATGAAAAATAAAGTTTCATGATCAAATTCATTATCATATCATGGCAGTCATTGATTTGCCAGTCCATAGTACTTTGCTAAATAACTTGCTTTGTTATTAATAAGTTTTATCTTAAATTAAAAAATCTATTTGACTTTAATAATAAGTTGTTCATTCTTCAGGAAAATAAAGTAAAACTTTGAAAGAAATCACCCAGTCTGTGTGGTTCAGTGGTTGAGTGTTGACCTATCAAGGTTTGATTCCTGGTCAGGGTACAATGCCCGTGTTGTGGGCTCAATCCCCGGTAAGGAACGTGCAGGAGGCAGCCAATCGATGATTCTCTCTTAGCGTTGATGTTTCTATCTCTCTCCACCTCTTCCTCTCTCTGAAATCAATAAAAACATATTTTTAAAAAAGAGAAATAGATACAGGAAAGCTGACCAAAACCAAACCAAAACAAAACAAAACCGGCAACTTCCACCCTCTGCAAAAACAAACAAACAAAAAACAAACATGACATCAGATTAAAATTTTAAAAACTTGACCCTAATTTCACAATAACACTTTAAGTTCTGATTGACATTTTGGAAACTTTTTTAAAATGGAAAAGATAAAGTGAAATTATATATTGTGTCTTTAAAAAGTATGAATAAATGTAAGGTTAAAAATTGCAGCCAGTTCATGCAGTGCTTTTGCTAGAGACAGTAAGAATGACCTCTTTCCTCAAGGTGAGAGAAAAGAATGTCAAGAATTGAAGGGCTAGGCTATTACATATACAGGGGAATTGTTGCCTTTAAAGGTGCACTGACACTGGAATTTTTAGTAAGCCCTAATCAATCATAACTCTTGAAAGCTGCAATTATAATATGATATGAAAGCCATACTGTGTGGCATGAACTTTCCAAAAACTAGTACTGACAGCAGCTCTCTCTAAGGGGACATATTTTATTCCCCTTTGCTGGAAAAAGAAGAGCAAGAATGTGAATTATTTAAAAAATGATATTTTTACATATTAAATAATTTGAATGTGTACAAGCAGTATTTTATAAATAAGAATATTTGAAAACTGATTTAATGCACTTAAAATAGACACAAAATAAAGGCAAACAAACATTTATAGATCAAAAATTATTAGAATGGCCCTTTCTTTTAAAGAAATCCACCTAGACCAGGGGTGGGCAACCCCTGGCACGCGTGCCAACCATGGCACGCCAGTAACTTTTGCTGGCACGCGAAACCCTCTCTTATAATCTTCCAGTTACAATTTTTTTCTTAATATCGACTTTTTTATTTTTCAGATAAATTCAGTGTAGGTTCATCTTAGATAAATAAATAATTTTACCTAACAAGTTATCTTAAAGACCATAGACATGGATTGACGAGAGAGGGGAAGAGCAATTTCTATGCCTCTGCCTTAACTCTCCCTGCCTTCCTAGATCCGACCAGTGTTTTGGTTTCATCCACATACGCTTGTGAATCTTTGTTCTCAGTGATGAATTTTGTTAAGTCTCGTAATAGGAGTAGCCTGACGGATGAAAGTAGTAGCTCGTGCATATCTCTGAAGGTCACGAAATATAAACCTGATGTAAAATCTCTGTCATCAGTGATGCAGCAGCAAAAGTCCCACTGATAATATCAAACGGAGTCATAAAGTTTTCTGTCGGACTATCAGTGTACATGTATACATTAAAAAATAAATGTATTTTTCATCATCATATACTGTGTTTTTGTCACTCTTGGCACACAGAAGAATTTTGAGTCAGAGATTTTGCTGGTTTTGGCACGCACTCACAAAAAAGTTGCCCACCCCTGACCTAGACTAATTTTAGCCTTGAATGTATGTTAATAAATGAAGTTTTAAGAATCAAGTAGAGTTCACTGATACAGGATCAATTTAAAGGTAATTAGTATTAGAATGGGTATACAGGATGCTTTTGCATTTTCTATTTCTCTTTTTTTATGAAGGAAGATGATCACACTGCTTACATAAAATTTGGAGAATGGCGATGGTTGGGAGATGGTTATATGTAACAATCAATAACCAGCTGGAAAGGAAGGAAAACAGAATTCTAGCAGGCCATCCTTAGAAATAAGCAAGTGGCTCAGTAAAGGTGTCTACAACTAGTAAACTTCAAAAACAGGAGATATTTTTCCTTTGGTAGTTATATTAAGGGAACCAATGGTTTGTTTCCTGAATTCCACTCTTTTTTTTCTCCACCACCTTTTGTTCTACCTGTTCACACACTTAAGTGGGCAGAAGGCAGGTGAAATATATTACTTTTAAAGGGTTCAGAATATGTCACCCCAAAATATGCACTTTGGCAAAAGGGTTGTTTTGAGCTGGAGGCAATTGAGAAACAGCCACCACAGGAGGTACTCTTTGTCTTCCTCTTTCTGTCTAAACTAGAGGCCCGGTGCACACTGGGGGGGGGGGGACACTGGAGGGGGGAGGAGGTGTCCCTCAGCCTAGCCTGTACCCTCTTCAATCTGAGATCCCTCTCACAATCTGGGACTGCTGGCTCCTAACCACTTGCCTGCCTGCCTGCCTGATTGCCCCTAACTGCTTCTGCCTGCCAGCCTGATCACCCCCTAACTTATCCCCTGCCAGCCTGATAGACACCTAACTGCTCCCCTGCTGGCCTGATTGCTCCCAACTGCCCTCCCCTGCAGCCTGGTCACCCCTAACTGCCCTCCCCTGCCGACCATCTGGTGGCCATATGAAGGCAGCCATCTTGTGCAAAGGTGTGATGGTCAATTTGCATTTTCCCTTTTTATTATATAGGATACTACATGTTAAAAGTAGGGCATCCATTTCTCTCTGTAAAGGTGTCCACATCTCCTATACCAGGAAGGGAAAACAACTCTGGAGAGGACTCTTATTACCTGTGAAATTCAAGGGCTTCCTCCACATTATCTCTAAGAGTCTCTCTAGCTCTAACATGATCATGATTAATTCACTGAAAGGGTCCATGACTGATTCACTAAAATCAATCAACATTTCTCAAATCTTGAAGGTTAGGAAGTGAAACTCCAGTTTTTTGTATTGTGGGGCAGCCAAACTACTGGAGCATCTTTTCTGCTTTTCCTTTTTTCTGAAACACAATTGTTGTCTCTCATTTACCAAATAAGAGTTTTCATTACACTCACCAAAACTCATTATTAAAAAGATAAATTCTTCACGTTCTTCAAAATGTAGTTGACTATTTTAAGTGAGACTCACAGATGGTCAACATGATTTTCAAAACGTTTTACAATGGTAAACCAAATGATTTTTCTCTGAATGCTGATGTGATTAAACTAAATTTTGTGCTAAATAAGAATTATAGAAACAAGCATTCTGTTTCTAGAAATGTCTTCTACTTTTTAAAAAATCTATAACCAAGGGTCGAGCTGTTGCTTATCTGGAGTAATTTATTGTAAAGATTTTTTTTTCAAGTAGACACTATGCAAAAACTACAAGGTCTTGCCTATTTTATGTAACTATATTTTTCCAACAATACAAATATTTTTATATAGATGTCTTCTTTGACTCTGGTAATAATAATACTAGAGCTTAGTTCCTTTTTTTCTTTTATTAGTAAAACTTAACACAGTTACGTAGGGATAGTTTGCCCTAGATATACTAAAATTTGACAAAATAGGATTCAAATGGGTTTTTCCTATTTGAACAGAGAAATCCTTATAATCAAAGAAACAGTAACATAATAGGGTTTCTTCAGCAAAGATAAACTCAGTTCACATAATCATACCAATATGTTACAAATTGAATACACTTCCTGCTCCAGTGAAACAAACCACAAAATATATAAAGGCCTCAATGCTGATGACATTTTGGTTTAAGTTATTTTCTTTGTAGACCATGTGTGTTCCTTCTCTTGACAGACTACAGATCCCATGAAGGCAATTATGTCTTTAGATTTGTCTTCTTTGGGGTCAGTGGTATAATTGTGAGTTTGCACAGCTAAGTTGGTAAATGGTATATTTATTTAATTGTTTACCACTTGAATTTGAGCCAGCTTTAGCAGAACAAAAGTCTGAGATGAGTGTTCAGTCAAATCCATCATAATTTATGGTTGGCTGGAATTGCTGCAGCCAAATCGTCTGGCAGAACCCTGCCTGCCACAGTGACCCAGGAATGCCCAGCTCTTGGCATATGCCTCGGTCATATTACTCAGTCCTTACAAAGCTTACCATTTCATGGACCTCTCATTTTCCCACATGCACAACTGAATTATTCTAGTCACCATATTTTGTATATATCAAGTACATGTAATGCTATTTCTGAATTAATACTTAGAGTACATACATGAATAAGAACTTCCTTTTAAAACAGTGTTTGAGAGTGTAGCAAGCATCATACAATATTGATTTATTTTCCTTTTCTATTTGTTTCATTTTTTTCTTCTTTGGTTGATTTATTCATAAAACTTGTTCGATTTCTCCTTTCTTCCTCAGACTCTTTAAATATATTAACATCTATTGAGCTTCTGTTTGGGGCACAGATCCATGGTAAGTGTTAAAAGTACTATAATAATAAACCAACAGATGATTATGCTGTCATTGTGCCAAGGACAAAACTGTGTCAGAACCTCAGTCCCTAGCACATAGTAGGTATTCACTAAATATCTTCTATCATCTATCTATCTATCTATCTATCTATCTATCTATCTATCTACTAGTTATCTATCCATCTATCATCTATAGTACATAAATAAATCATTGCTGAATAAGTGAATTCCCTCAGTAGAGATTAGCAGTTTAAATGGTCATAAACAGAATAATTTTCTCTTGGGATATAGCTCAACTTCAAGAATAAATTAAACACCATAAGCAGCTACAATGACAGTTAACAACAACAGAGTACCTAAATTAGATTATTTTGATTGCTTGATAAAATTCAATTCTTTAAAATGAGTAAAAAGGGTTCACAAATAAAGAGGCAGGTGGAATCTTGAAGTTACTGTAAAATATCATTAAACTTTAAGAACCTTTTTTTTTTTTTAGTCTGATTAGGATTTGAAAACAAGAGATCTTGGGAGATGATTTTGCAGGCCTATGCAAATTTCAGGCCTATAAAAAAATTGTACATTGTTTTTAATGGTGGATTTGGATTATTGCCTTGGGGTTTGTAGAAATTGTCTTATTAGTGAAGGATAGTAATGACTGGTTTCCATTAAGAATTAAAAAAAAAAAAAACAACAACTGTCAACACTTTTGAAAAACAGCCACCTTGGTCATTTGGCTAGCTCATTTGTGTATTCAGTTTGTACAGAAACATGCAGCCCTATTTTCTTAGCTAATGAGAGCAAACATGTGACAAAGAAACCTATATCAGTAGTGGAGGCCTACATCATTTTAGAAAAAGAAAATTGAACAAACATAGTCAAATATTGTTCCTTTCCTGCCATTGCCTGATTATTTTTTTGGACCTCATTCCAAAAGCATGTGAAAAGCATAGGTGTGGGTCAGTGGTTGAGCATCGACCTGCGAACCAGGAGGTCACGGTTCAATTCCTGGTCAGGGCACATGCCTGGGTTGCAGGCTCAATCCCCAGTGGGGGGTGTGCAGGAGGCAGCCAATCAATGATTCCCTCTCATCATTGATGTTTCTATCTCTATCTCCCTCTCCTTCCCTCTCTGAAATCAATAGAAATATATTAAACAAACAAACAACAAAAGCATAAGCCCCTGACAGTGACATTCTGGAAATGAGAATCCATTGGAAATGACAACCTAAGCAAGAAGTTGAAATGTTCAACTTTCCTCTACTAAATTGTTCTTTTTCCTCCTTGAAATGCATTGTGCCATACAGCATCTCGCCCACAGTGAGCAGTCCTGAGATTCTGCATTCCTTACATATACTCTGTAGATATTTCTGGTTGTGATTTCCTGAAGGGCACCCCCACTTCTGTCTTTTTCTCACCATCTGTAATCTAGGCCAGATCCTCTTTCAGCAGAATAACTGGAATTTTATGAACCTTTTTCCTATAGACACGAATTACCTATAATCAACTTTAAATCTCAGCTAGACCATGCTCTCTACTTCTCACTTGTAACTTTTTCCTAAAATATTTATTGATGTATAACATATACATAAAGTGCATAAATAATAACTATGATTCTATATATTTTCACAAAGTGAACATACCATATATAGGAATAGAACACTAGTAGCTATTCTATTATCAGTCTCCCCACATTTAGCCATTCAGGTGTATTGGTATCCAGTTGTCCTGGTTTTAATTTACCTTCTCCTGATGGCTACTAAGATCATGGTCCTTTTCTTAGTTTCTCTAACTCCTCTTTCCTCTAAGTGTCTCTAACTCTCTTTCTTGTCTAGTTCTTCTTGAGTGGTCGAATTAAGCCAACAATAAAAATTTTAAAGTCGTATTATATATTCTGTTCCTTTATTTTTGATTAATTTAATAATGTTATTTGATGAACAGAGTTCTTAATTTAGTGATCTCTTTTTCTTTTCCTGTTTGGTTCATGCTTTTTGTTCTCTGTTAAGGAAAATTTTACATACTCAAAAATTTAAAGATAAACAATACATTCTTTTCTATTTTCTACATTACCAATAATGTCATCCAAATATAATGACTGTTTATTCTTCCTTTCAAATTCTCATAACTGTTTTTTTCACTGTCCTCCAGTACTACTAGTGGATATGCTTGCCTCAGAGTAAAATTTTTCAATATTTTACCATTAAGTGTGAAGTTTGCTAAGAGTCTTTGTTAAAACTTTTTATCATATAAAAGAAGTATCTTTATTTGTATGCTAAGACTTTTTAAAAATAAATGGGTGTTAATTGTATCGCATAATACGCATATATTAAAATAAACATGATTTTTCTCCTTTTTTAGTGAATGACATTGACTTATTTGTAAATCTTAATCCAGTCTTGAATTCCTGAATTGAAGCCCACTGATTTTTTTCCTAATGTGTTTTTTAGAATAATTGGCTTATGAGGATTATAGAGCTTCTTCCCTTATTCATTCAGAATTATCTTGATTATACCTAAATCCAATTAACAACATAGTCAGGTTAAGTACTGGTTTGAGTTTTTATATGACTTGGCTTATTTTGGAAGGTCTTCTCTCCCAAGATGCTGTTCTGTAATTTTGTAAAGCAAACTTCCTCAACAATAGCTCCAGGAAAGTGACAAGTCCCAGAGGAAAAGAAAAATAGTTGTGTTCAGGCAACCTCTCAAACGATTCACATGTGTAAAATGTAGCATAAAAATGGCAGAGAATGAGGGGACCTAAGGATGTCTTTTCTCATTAATAATTGTTTTAAAGAATATTGGTGTTTTAGAAACTGAAATCTCTTCAAGTTTGCAATGACAGGGTCACCCTGTGATTTTCTGTAGTAAGTGGTAGTAGGAAAACCTTGAAAAATTGGGAGATGCTTCATATGCAGGAGGTTTGGGGAAACAAGAATGGGAAGGTGAGATGAAATGTTTTCTCCCTACAGCCTGTCATATCCGTGGGGCATATATTCATCAGGGGCCTAGGATTTGCTCCCAGGAAGAGGAAAGGTCTGACCAGAGCTCAGAAAGAACCTGGACTCCACCATCCTCCAGATTTGGGATTTGTTCTCATAACACAGTGCTCCCCAAAGAAGCCACACATTCAAAATGTAGGCTTACATAAATATCCCCTGAGAGTTTTGTAACAACTTTCTTCTGCCAAACTAGGTATAAGCAACATAATTCTGAATGTAATACATTTTGTTAATTGAATAGGAAGGCAAATTTATCTAGGTATCATATTATATATAATATATATTTATTTTTATTTGTTAGTATCAATCTAGCATGCCATATATTTGTAGATGCCTAATGATTGACATATTTTGAGACTTTTTTTCTTAACATAATATCTTCTTATTTTATAGTCAATCTCTGTTTTTATGGGCTAATTTGGCAGGTTATGAAATTTTCAAAGCTATTTTTCTTTTATTTGTGATACCTACTACTTCAGGACTCTTGCTAGTGGGATCATCACAGAAAGTAGAAAAAGTAAAACCTCAGACTAGGGATCTTGGGAAAGAAGTAAAGAATTGCCTTGTTGGGGTTTTATTAATTACTGTACAAAATTTATTTATTTATTATTGATTTCAGAGCGAAAGGGAGGAGAGAGAGATAGAAACATCAATGATGAGAGGGAATCATTGACCAGATCGAGTGGATCAAGCCCACAACATGGGTATGGGCCCTTGACTAGCACTGAACCTGGGACCCTTCAGTCTACAGGCCAACACTCTATCTAGCCACTGAGCCAAACAAGCTAGGGCTGTAAGAAATTCTTTTAAATGGAATCTATGACTTTACTTTCTATCTGACTATTTCTAGGTAGCTTCCTGCAAGGAGATGTCACCTATTAAATGCGTCTGCTCCCCCAGGAATCTCCCATCTTTCCTGACTGATGCTTTCAATATCGGCGCACCTTTGCTCTGAGGGCAGCCTCATATAACTAAATGACAACCAGGTGCCCCTTTTCAGAAATTATGCAAATATCTCAAAGTTCAAATTTCTGAATGAAAATTTATTCATGCCCTAAATTTATGTATCTTTATCAATCTTCTATCTACCTTCTATCCTTGTACCTGTGCATGTATTTATGTGGGTATATATCATCTACCTATCTATCTACAATCTGTCATATCTCTTTTCTCTCCTCCCAATTGTTAGGCAAGTTTAAAACTTATTTATTATCTGTCAAGTGGGTTATTCTTGTAGTTTTCCCAACTGCTTCTTTCTGCTTTTAGCCTGATCCAGCTACAATTCATCCTCCAAGCTGCTCCCAGAGTGACCTTTTTAAACATGCAAATCTTTTAAAATCCTGTGGCGACTCCCTGTAGCTTTCAGGACAATATTAAAATGCCTTTGCTTAACACAGAGTATTATTTGTTATTTGGAAATTTCCTATTTTATGCTACTTACAAATGTTTGGAAGCTTATAAAAGTCCTCTCTCCTCCACTCTTACTTCATGAAATAATACCTACTTAATATCCCAAAACTCAGTGCAAGCTTTCCATGGTCACCTATTTGAATTTAGAAGTCTTTCTTCAATGTAGTTTATAGAAAACTCAATTAGAGCAATTACCACACTTTATTAAACAGGTGTTTCTTTTTCTTACTTTCAAATTAAGCTTTGTTTATTTTGAGGGCATTCTTCAACATTTGTAGCCCAGAGAAATAGCTTAATACCTAGCATATAATTGATGACCAATACACTTGTGCTGTAATCATGGATAAACAAATTGATCTTTGAATCTCACATATTTTTAAATGCAAAAATAATCAACTTATAATTCAAAAATATTGATATAGACATGAGAAAAAATTTTCAATACATAGAATACTAGCAACTACAGTCCTCCTTTGGTGTCCAGGGAGATTGGTTCTAAGCCTCCCCCTCCATACCAAAATCTTCAGATACTCAATTCCCTTATATAAAATGGCATAGTGTTTGCAAATAAACTATACACTTTTCCCTGTATACTTTAAATCATCCCTAGATTACTTATAATGCCAAATACAATGTAAATGCTATGTAAATAATGTTACCCTGTATTGTTTAGGGAATAATTACAAGAAAAATTATATGTTCAATAAAGACACAACCATGGTAAGTCTAACTATATAGTAAATATCAGCAACAACATAATACTTTTGTGTTTGTGGAATATTTTCAATCAGCAGTTGGTTAAATCCATGGACGCAGAACCCACGGATATGGAGGGCTGACTGTATAAATTGTAAAGAGTTGAGAAATCAAAAGGAACTGTTTACCTAATGTGACCACAATATGACGAGTGATGAAGAAAGGATATTTCCTTTGAAATGCTATAGTTAATGTACAATGAATATGCATAGGGTTATATAAGTTAATGTAAGCTTTCTTATTTTAATAACAAATGCCAACTTTTTAAACAGGGATTTGGTAGAGTTGCTTTATATGGTTCCTTTAAATTTGTCTCTTATGTTAAGTCTGTTAATTGATTCAATAAGTTCTGCAAATCAAAAAATGGCCAATGAGAAGTTGAGTTGTCAATTGCCTCTTAATTATAGTGATTTGGAGAAGTCTGGAAGATGACCCTGAGGGCACTTGGAAACACAGATTTTCTTTACTGCATTGCTGTGGTTTTGTTAATGTGGCTTGTGGTTATTTAGATAATTAGGAAGAATAGTTTATATAAACAACAGGCTTTCTAAATAAAATGTTTCTTGTAATTCTAAAAGCAAGGATTTAATGCCTTTGTTTTTAAAATAAGAACTGTGCATGATAATTAAGTTCTTGTTAATAGTGTCTTGTTTTAAAGTGATTTTTAGAGGATATACTTGTGTGTATATGTGTGTTCATTCATATGTAAAGGATCGGAGGCATCTATATATTTAATGACAATATATGCAATATTGCCTTGTCTTTGTTTTGTTATACCTGACTCTATAAGGCTTATTATTGAAAATAAGATTTGTTCTCTTGTTCTCCACTTAAGTGTATTTAATATGCATAGTAAACATCTACATAAAAGTGCCATAATTGACTATATATAACTTTCCTTCTTCCCACTTGGCCTGCTTTAAAATATCATAAATTAAAGTATATTCATTTAAAAACACCCCTCCCCCTCAAGAGGACATACTAAAATGTATGTGTACATTTCTCATAGCAGCACTTGTTCTGCAAGTGGCTTCAAATTTTAATATGTCAAAGTTATAATTATAGGAAAATGAAAGCAAATTCAAGAATAGCTGTGAGAGTTCTATCCTTTTAAACTGCAAATTTCGCTCTTTTACATAGGCAGGCTTAATCTCAAAGATTTTCACAGTGTAGGAACTAATTAATTAGTTAATAATGCATGAAGCCAGTAGAGCATTATCAGTGCTGTATCCCAGATGGAAATCTAGAACAAATGAGGAAACTTACATTTAATTTGATCCTTTTAAACGTGGAGACTTTAGGCTTTCTTTGTTGTCTTGTCACATTTCCATCATTTTGTCCTACATTTTGTGGTTGTCCCCAACCACAGAATTTTTAGATTCTTGGGGTGGAAAAGGGAGGAGACAACAATTTGACAACAACAAATCATTTAATGGGCTTGATAAAACTGATTTTAAAAACATTCTTTACTGTGACAGCACATTATCTTATATGGGCTGCTAATGTCCAGTGGTTCAATTGCCTCCGTTATAAAAAAATCCTAGTGATCTGAGGGAGGTGCTCTCTGTCCTCCCCTTTCTGACTAAATGCTATAATGCCAAAAGTGGGAAACACACATACTAAGAAACCAAACATCTGAACTCTTTGTCCTTCTAGGTCACACTTATTATTCCAAGTGCTATATAATTAAAAGCTAAATAACAATGTAATCTTAATCATCAAATACATTCCTTTCTTGTACATCTGTTCTTGTTGAGCCATGATGCTAATTGGAGAGATGAAATTTACTTAATGCTGTGAAGTGTTATCTCTGTTGTACCACTTGTGTTTTCGTGATCTCTTTTATAGACAGAGGGAGTGAAAAAACATCTACAAATTAAACTCTGTGTTACTTAATAGATTTCTTCTTTAAGTTTAGAGGGAAATTTCAAGTCTCTTCCACCCTGCGTCTTGTTTACCAGTAGCAAATAAGGCAAGGTGTTACAATGGAAGTATCAACTCTTTATTTAAGAAGTATTTTTTTCTCTGAAAGATCTAAAATGGAGAAAGGATAAACTTCCATTTTTAGGAATGGAAGGTGAATTTATAAATTCTTAAGTGTCTCACTCCAAATAATAGAAATATAAACATAATCATAGGTGTTCTTTCTTTTTTTTAAAAAAAAATATATTTTATTGATTTTTTACAGAGAGGAAGGGAGAGAGATAGAGAGTTAGAAACATCGATGAGAGAGAAACATCGATCAGCTGCCTCCTGCACATCTCCTACTGGGGATGTGCCTGCAACCCAGGTACATGCCCTTGACCAGAATCGAACCTGGGACCCTTCAGTCTGCAGGCCGATGCTCTATCCACTGAGCCAAACCGGTTTTGGCATAGGTGTTCTTTCTTAAAGGTGTTCATGTCTTGTCCTATCAGGTGAGTGCTTAGAATTAAGAACTCACAATTTGAAAACACTATTAAAATAATATAATTAAAATACTTACCTATTACAATAAGAAAAGTAGCTAAATTCCTTCCCCAAATGAAAGAAAGTAGTTCATAGGCGGTCCTACAGGCCCATGCTTAGTTATGGGGGGTGGAGCAGATTATGACTGCTGTCAAAATAGCCTCCATCTGAGAGTATGAGTTCCAAATATGGTGCCAAGAGAAATGTATACCCAAGGTATAATATTTAAAATAAGGACAAATATAAAGTGGGGCAATCCTCATTAAGGATTCAGGAAGTCAAAAGGAGAGAAAGAGAAGAGCATGCTAATGAAAAGCATTCTGAAAAATTCTAGTGTTCTTACATTTTCCTTAAAAAAAAAAAAAAAAAAAAAAAAGAGAGAGAATTGAAGGTCATGATGTTACTAATGGATCTGTAGAGCACAGGACAAACCCAAATTTCAGGTTGTTTTGTAATAACAGTCCAGAAAAGTCTTAGTTTTGCTTATCTATCTATATAAAAGCCTAAGCGACCATCGCAACTGAACAGACGACCGAACAGGCTGCGTGGGGTGACCTGGCCGGCAGGGAGGTTAGTGAGGGGCGACCAAACGACCAAACAGCGTGCTGCATGGGATGACCAGGCTGGCAGGGGGGGGAAGTTGGGGGCAGGCAGGGGGGCAGTGAAGGGTAACCAAATGACCAAGCAGCAGGCTGCGTGGGGCAACCAGGCCAGCAGGGGGGCAGTTAGGGGAGACCAGGCTGGCAGGGGGGGGCATTGAGGGGCAATCAGGCTGGCAGGCAGAGGCAGTTAGGGGTGATTAGGCTGGCAGGGGGGGAAGTTAGGGGCAAATATGCAGGCAGGCAGGTGAGCGGTTAGGAGCCAGTGGTCCAGGATTGTGAGAGGGATGTCCGACTGCCAGTTTAGGCCCGATCCCTGGGAT
>NW_005364031.1:2941530-2997820 GCF_000412655.1 Myotis brandtii
CCTGGATTGAAGGGGGGGCAGGTTTGGCTGGGGGGCCCCCCCCCCCCCCCCCCCCCCCGCACGAATTTCATGCACCAGGCCTTTAGTAATTTAATAGAATTGGTGAACAATTCACTCTTTATTTGGAAATTTCTTTTAATTATATGCATTTACAACTTCATTTAAGAATTACTCATTGTAGTTGCCACATTTGATGCTGAAAATACAAGTGTAAGTATAATGGACAAGGTACTTGCTCTCACTGAGCTTCCAATTTAGTGTGAGAATGAGATAATTAAAGAAGCAATTGTACAATGCAACAAGTACAATTCATTGTAATGGAAGAACGGAGTGCTCAGGGAAACACAAATTGGAGAAGATAAACCACGTTTCGGGGGGCGGTGGCAGTGAGGAATTCAATGATGTGGCATCTAGGCTATCATCTGAAAAATGGGTAAAGTGTTAACTAGGTGCAGAGGAGAGAGAAGACTGTGTCAGAGCTTTGTATGGGCTGTTGATGGTCAAAGAGGAAGCAACTTACACTCAATGAAGAAAGTCATGATGAATGATTGAGGCATGGAACCATAGGATGAATGGTGAGAGATGAAATAGGTATGATATGTATATGTAATTATAAATTATTATTTTGTGGTAGTGGTAGAATTGTGTGAGTGCATGTATTCATTATAAGTCAGTCTAAATGCAATCTACTCTAGGATTTTGACAAAATTCTTAAACCAGCAAGAGTGAGGATTACATGTTGAAATATGGGGAAAATGCTAAAGTAATCTCAGCTAGACCTTGAAGAGATCCTATTATTTGCAATGTACAGCATATTTCACCATAAGCCTTCCTGTCTCTCTTCTCTCTGTCTTTCTGTCTGTTTATTAAATACTCCTTAATTTGGTGTATTTTTCAAAATAGTATCAGTTGCAAAGGCAGATTGATTGATTTTCCCCAGCAACCTAGTTTACTATAATTCTAGATTTCCTTTGTAAAATTTTAACTTACTGTATGCAAATGTTTCATTTTGAAAGTGGAAACTGTTTTCAGATGCCTTTCCCATATCTAAGTGCAAGCATTTGATTTCTAATGTTATTGCCCAGTACTTTACTGATCGTCAGCCCCTACCCAAGCAACAAAAGCTTTTGGAATATAAATTATAAACTAATACAGTGAAAGCAACAACGGAAGTACTTTCTGTACATTCAGCACTTGGCATTTGTAACATTTTCAAGCAAAGTTTACGAAAGACATGAGACACCATTTGGCAGTAGTTCTTGAAGGAAGATGTGTTTAACTAATGTGTTCTATGGTTTTTGTTTTCCTTCATAAGTTGGTGAATAATATCTTAGCAAAGGCAGCATTTTATATCTGCAAAAATAGACTGCTGGTGGATTTTTTTCCCTTACATCCAGCATTACAATCAAATTTTAGTAAGTGTGACTTTCTGGAATCAGGTCTTCCCATGGCTAAACCTCACAGAAACTGAGCCTTCAATGTACTTTAATAGATTTGTGATATTAAAAAAATAGACTCTATCAAGCTGTTCCATTCACTACATGAACAACTAAATAGTTGTCAGAATCCACTCAAGCAAAGGATGGAGAATGATTTTATTTGATTTGTTGGGTCAGGGTCCAGTTGTCCATATGTGCTACATATGTAGAAATGTATATTTGAACATATTGCCACTCTATTTTCTGATATTATTCTCAGTAGAGTGAGGCAAACATGAAAATTTCTTCAATGTTCTATACCCATTTTTCTAGATGTGAATAAATACAGTATGAATATAAGTTTCCAATAGTATTTATTGGGTTACTTAGTTTCTCTTCCCTTAAAAATATTCAGCTGTAAAATTTAGATATAAATTGCAATCCTTCAATTTACACAGACATATTTTTACACAGAAGTAAAAAAAATTACGCAAAAACATTACTGTCTTTATCTTGACATAGAAATTATATAAGGACTGAAAAAGACAAAGTAATATTTCTATTCAAAAAATATTTAAATTTCTCTTCCTCTCATACACATATGAAACGTATCATATAAAATATTTATGATTATATCTAGGTGTAATTGATCAGGTCATCTAAGACATCAACTGACAGGGACTTGAATAATCTTTGCCAACTTGCCATTTATTCATCCCTTTCTTTTTTTCCCTCTTGAGTTGGTGGTTGGTGTTTAGCATATAGCATTTCCTTGGAAATTCATCACTTCTTCATCCACCCCTAGGTAGCTGAGATGAGCTTAAAGCTACCTAATAGCTTCACAGGTAGGCATATGCCCAAAGCCAGGTCAATGAAGCTTTGTTGAAAAAATGGGAAAGAAAAGCCGTCTTTCCTCTTCTGCTGCTCGGCTTTGAGAATGTACAGCTAAAGTTGTTTAGGCTCTAGGGTGGGAGAGCCTGCCTCAAAAGTAAACCAACAATGAGAAAATAAATAGCCAATATGGAAGAGAGGTAATTGTCTTATAGTACTATTTTAGGCTGGAGTGACTTAGTGGTTGAGCGTGGACCTATGAACTAGGAGGTCACAGTTCAATTCCCGGTCAGGGCATATGCCCAAGTTGTGAGCTCCATCCCCAGTGGGAGAGTGTAGGAGGCAGCCTATCAATGATTCTCTCTCATCATTGATGTTTCTATCTCTCTCTCTCCCTCTCCCTTCCTCTCTGAAATCAGTAAAAATATTTTTTAAATAATACTATTTTAGGATAGCCATGCTTAGACTTTACCAGCTTGCTGTGTAAAATTTTCTGCTTTTGAGGAGTTAAGGTTACTCCAAGTCAGACGGAATGTTTTATACAAGAAGTATGTCCATGCTTTTCTGAGGAAGGAAAGGTGCCAGAAAGGTAAATGTAGAGGCATGGGAGAAGGTAGGCCCAAGGAGCCTTATCCGTAACCCCACTGCAGCCTTTCCACCCTGGAAAAGTGCAGGATTGGAAAGCTCTCCCCAGGGTGATAGATCAGGACTCAGGTAATAGCGGAAAGCGCCAATCCTACTCTTAAAATGGATACAAGAGAGAATTTGGGGTTTTTCTTTTTAATGCCTGCCTTGGATTGAGTAAATGCATTACGTGCGTCACCACAATGGACCCAGAGGAGCTCCTTGTCCCATCATTCCAAAGACTTAGAGTTGCCCCGCTGACAGAAAAACAAAAAAAAGAAGAAAAGAAAGGCTATGCAAGGGACTAAGGTGTCAACATAGGGTCAGCTGAAGAAGTTAACAACTGAGGCCCAACAGATGGTAGAAAAGCAAGAAGTGGAAGCTACTCTCTTAGCCAAGTTCGAGGACTCTGAGTAAATCAGCAAAAGAAACTTTCATTTAGCAGAAACTCACTTATTTCGTCAAATGGAAAGACTTACAGAAGCCTGGAAGAGACCTGATGTACTTTTAACCTGGGGGAGAGGATATGCTTGTATATTTCCACAGGATGCAGACTCACCTGTGTGGATTCCAGACCGTCTAATCTGACCTTATGTCACACCACCCTCCATCTCCGCCTCATCCTCCTCCCCGGTATCATCCATATCGGCCAACCCAGAGGACACAGCTGACTCCACTCTGATGGACCCTTTGATGCAGCCCTTCAACTCGCTGACGCTTTGGGAAGCCCGTCGCCAATGACGCTGCCCGCTAGCCAGATCAACAAGGACAACCAAACCTCCAACTTGAGGACAGCTGAAATCCCTTGACTAAAGAGGCCAGCAACCTTCTACAGGAACAAGGCTCCGTGTGCACTCCATCCACTATGTTTATAGCTATGCTCGCTATCATTGCTTGTCAGTCTTCTTCCGAGTCTTAAACAACCCAATCCACTGATATACATGCGCTATCATTTAAAAAATAAAAAAGGGGGAATTTGCCGGGAGCCGGTCCATCCTTGCTGCTTGACACAGTCGCTGCAGAGAAGAAACGTCTGCACAGCATATGTTTCAAGGGACCTGGCGTATATAGCATACTGTTCTTAAAAAAAAAAAAAAAAATTTCTGCTTTTACTTAAGGCAAGTTGAGTAGGTGTTTTTTGCTTTTGTTTTTGTTTTATTGTTCTTTTACTTGTAATTAAAAAAGCCCTAACTAATATACCAGTATTATTATGATGAAATTGATCAGAAACTCCCCAGAAACGACTACTTTCTGCCAAACAAACCGAATAAGTCTCTCGGGAGTAGTTCTAGAAGTCAGGATTACAATACTGCATATTTTTATGAAAATTATGAGAGGCACTGCCTGAGAATATAAGTTCAACTGTGTGTAAGTTATATCTTGTTTTCCTTTGTATTCCTGTTGCCTTGGAATTGATCTAGCATACAATTAACACTCAAATACTATTGAATAAAGTGTCTATAAAGTTCCATACATTGGTTGGGCAATAGAAGTACAAAAGTGTAAAAACAAACAAACAAAACAGATTACTTTGAGAACAGAAATCATATTTTGAATGATCTACATTTTGCTCTTGTCTTTAAAAAAATGTTCTCAAGAATTAAAAAGGGTAATAGCCTGAAATAAATTTGAGAAATCGCCTATTGTCATTTTAATTTAAGCAATCTCCAAATACATTTGTGCACTACGGACTCCTACCTGTCCTGCAATTTGAGGAGTCAAGTCCAGTCTGCCAAACTTGTAAATGGAAACTTCTAAAAAATGAAACACCTATTACTATCTCACAAGAGCATTCCATTAGAAAAGCTGCAGTGTATCGTGATGAGAGCAATACAATGGGGTTGGGTGAAAGGACTGGGGTGCGGCTGTAAGAAAAGGATATCTGACATGCTGTTGAGGCATTATGGAGAGTGTATCAAGAAGAGGAGTTATTTCAATACAGTAGAGACTGAAGGAAAAGTGTGTGCAAAGCCATGTACTTCTGCCAGCACTAAGTACAGAGAAGGGCAACGATTCTTGACACGCATCTATACTAATAATAGCTTAGGGCCGTCACGACCGTTTGCACGACCGAACAGCAGCGGGGGCAGCTGGGGTGTGGCTGCAGGAGCGATCTGTGGGCCCTGGGCCTCTGGAGTGTGGCAGCGAGAACGACCACTCCACCTCTGGGTCCCTTCCCTAGCCGGCAGCTCCCATTCCCCAATGGCGAATGAGGAACCAGGGATGGGTGGCAGGGGACACGGGCCATGCCAGGTCAAGGCCTCCGCCCCGACAGTGCCCCCTTCCCCCCCACACACACACAGAGGGCGACCCTCGGTTGGGATGGGCCCGCAAGCTGGTGGGAAAGGCGGACCTCTCAGACCTCT
This sequence comes from Myotis brandtii, assembly GCF_000412655.1. Lineage (NCBI taxonomy): Eukaryota > Metazoa > Chordata > Mammalia > Chiroptera > Vespertilionidae > Myotis > Myotis brandtii. The sequence continues at coordinate 2,946,770 of NW_005364031.1, forward strand.
CAGTCCCTCCCTGGCCTTCAGGCTCCAATCCCTGATGGTGAATGGGAAACTGGGGGTACCCGGGGTAGATGGCAGGGCATGCAACAGCCAGGCCAAGGCTCGCCCCCCATCACTCCACATACAGAGGTCGACCAGCACCAAGGGCAAGGCCAGTGAGTGAGGGGAGTGGCCGACCTCTTGGTGCCTCCCCCCGGCCCACAGGCTCTGATCGCCCATGGCATACCAGTTTTAATGGGAAGAAGATACAATAGAACAGCCTGGAAAGGGCAAGTCTTTTTGCTTATTGATTCTTTATTGCTGGGTTCTAGAGAAATAATGGCCAGGTCCCCTGTTGGGTCCCTCGGAGCCCTACCTCTCCTCCTCTGCGCAGCCCTGCTGATCAACGGGTGTCCCAGAGCAAGAGGGAGAGAAAAGCTGGACTTAGCAACGCCACCCTCCTGAGGGTTGGGGGTAGCCGAGGGCATGGTGACTTTGGAGTCACACAGACTCTGCCAGTTAGACCTGTGTAACCTCTCTGAGCCTCGGTTTCTTCATCTATAAAATGGGTATAATAGTACCAGCCTTAATGGAATGTTACAGGTGTGCATAAGATTATGCACGTAAGGCTCTCAGCCCGGTGCTTGACAGGTACTAAGCCTCACTGTTGTCACTGTGATTATCTGCCCCCTGCCCTCACTGGGCCTACGAACCCCAGTGCTTAACTGGCAATGTAGGCAGGTGTGGAAATTGCCTGCTCCGTGTCCTGGGGCCACTGGGAGAAGACGGCTCTGCAATATGAAAGCCCTGAGAGTCAGGAGTCCAGCAGGGTGGGAGTATGTGCTCCCTGGGTCTCCGGGGTAATACCCGCTGCCTTCCCTCTCTTCCCGGCACTGTCCTGTCCTGCCTCAGTTGTCACTCATGCTGGGAATTCCTGTGTCATCTGTGTCACATCTGTTCCCCAGCAGCCCCCACTCCGTGTGCCTCCCAGCTCTGCCCTGCACTTGGGCAAATCACTTAACCACTCTGCGCCTTTGTTTTCTCATCTGAAAGCTGGAATAATAGTGCCAGCCTCCTGGGGTTGTTGATCAAACCAGGTCACCAGGTGAAGCACTTAGAAGAGTGCTGGGGCCTGTTTTAAGTGGCCACTCAGTGTCAGCTGTTCTGTCATTACTGTTGAAAGGCGAGTCTCCTAGGAGTAGGGGTTCTCTGAGGTGCCACTGTCCTGTGAAAAGGCTGAATGAGAATCTTCAGCCTCTTTCAGAAACTATGAGCTCATTAGCATAATAAACCACCTGTGAAGGACCTTTTGACTCCTATAAGCATTAACAACAAAGAGTAAAAAGCCCGAGGCCTGGATGTCTGTCCTGTATATCAGTAAGTTGCTGGTTAGGTTCCCTGTTAGGGCACATGCCCAGATTGTGAGCTCAATGTTTCTCTCTTTCTCTCTTTCTTCCTCTCCTCTCTCAAACAAATGAAAACATGTTTTAAAAAATAAAGTTAGAGGTGAAGCCATTATGGTCCCATGGCTGCAAACTAGAAGAAAATATAACTCAACAAGAATAAGAGACTCTTAAAAAAAAAAGTTATAGCAATAAAAATAACAGAATTCCAATGAGGAAGAAAACGGGCATCAAAAGGAATCCATGTGGCTACAGGGGAAATCACTAATGAGCCTAGATTTTAAAAGACAGACTGGGAAAAATGTATTTGCAGCAAATATTAGATAAATATTTGGTATCTGTAACATATAAGAGCTCACACTGCTGGGGTCCACCCCCAGCAGGTCCAGGGGTCCCCAAAGGTGTGGACGGAGTCGGCGAAGAAGGAATGACACGGAGACAGCCTTCAGTTGATCAGCAGCCTAGTCAGGACCTCTAGCCAGGATCTCCAGCCAAAGTTCTGGTTGGGACCTCCAGCGAAGTTCTGGTTAGGATCTGATCAGGATCTGATGTTTATTGTCTTGTTACATCTATATTTATACCAGCCGATTTTAATCCTGTCAATTTCTATTACAAAGGTTAGGGCGTTTCTTATCTCCATTCCAGGGAGTAAAGATTATGTAGCTTAACTACCCGCCTGGCACTTAATTAAGGGGTTGTATCCCCTCCCTAACCTCGGGGAAAAATCCCCACCTGGGGAAACAACCTTTCTCAGAGAGGTGACCTTGGTTAAAACACATGGCACTAAGGAGAGCAAACATATTAAGAACAATATGCTATATATGCCAGGTCCCTTGAAAACACAAATCTTATATAATAAAAGCCTAATATGCAAATCAACCAAACTGTGGAAGGACCGGTGGAACAACTGGTCACTATGACATGCACTGACCACCAAGGGGCAGACGCTCAATATAGGAGCTGTCCCCTGGTGGTCAATGCACTCCCACAGGGAGAGCGCTGCTCAGCCAGGAACCAGGCTCACAGCTGGCTAGTGCAGCAGCAGTGACAGGAGCCTCTCCCGCCTCTGTGGCAGTGCTAAGGAGCAGTGAGCCAAGAGATAAGGAGCAGCGAGCAGGCGGGTGGTAAGGAGGGAGGGGTCCTGGACTGTGAGAGGGCACAGGCCAGGCTGAGTGACCCTCCCCCATCCCCCACCCCCCAGTGCACAAATTTTGTGCTCAGGGTCTCTAGTTCTCAATATAGACTATCCCTGACAATGGTAATTACTGACACTTTCTCTTTTTGTTATATGTTATTTTATTCAGTTCTTACATGTCTGTGAACACTTTGATCCTTCCTTTCTTCTCTCCTTCCTTCCTTCCTTCCTTCCTTCCTTCCTTCCTTCCTTCCTTCCTTCCTTATTAAGTATTATCAGCTCCACCACCAATAATAATAGTAATAATAATAATAGCTACAATGAAAATAATATATGCCAGGAAGGTGTCTACAGGATTTGCGTGTTTAAATCCTTTAACTTTCACAACAACCTTGCAAGATAGAAACTACTATTATCCTCATTTGGTACCATAGTATTAATGAGATACTCAGTGCTTCATTGTACTGCGACAGAGAGATGTTACCTAGACACCCAAGATCACAAAATGGCAGAGCCAGATCCAACTCAGGACATCTGGCTTCAGCACCTGCATCCTTTAATGTCATCCTTTACCACATGCAGCACTAGCCTGAGTATGTGCATATGTTGGTGAAGGTACAGACAAGTTCCTTACCCTGGTCAACTTACAATCTGTGAAGAATATTGATCAAGACAAAAACAAGCAAACAGAAAACTAATCTCAAAATAGAACTCCACCTCTCCCACCCCGTACTGAAATGTTTAAATCAGTGAAGCAAGTTGAACACAGGGAAGAGAGGTGACAGGTGATAACCGGCAAAACAAGATCAATTGTATTTTACTTTGTGTGAAGAACAACTTTCATTTCTAACATCAACATTTATTTTTATGAGTTTTGAAACACTTTACCTTAATAGGTTATGATAACTGTGTCTCTGTAGTTAATGTGATGAAGATGTAAAAGTGGGACAAAGGAGTTGGGAAAAGAATTAAGAAGTTAACCTCAGCAAGAGCTTACATTTTGCTTGGTAAAGTCCCTTCCAATGCTTTCATCTTTGGTCCAGGGCAAATAAGTTTGGGAGTGAAGCCCAGATGACTAGAGTTGAATAACCACTTAAATTGGTCTCCAGATACTTGCCAGCCTTCCAATTTATGGTACATAGTTTTGCCTACCTCCTCTCTCATCTTTTTTTCTTTAGGGTTCTGAAATAACTTTTCTCCTCCTATCCTCAACAAAACTCCCATCCTTTTAGAATGATTAATATATGTTACCCTCAAAAGTAAATATTTTTTCTAGCTTCCAGTTCCAGTGCTTGGGATATAACGAAGTCTCCAGTGGCTTGGTCATCTTTGTTGTTTCCCTTATTGGAGGGGATCCTTCACCCTCACCTAGTCTCCTAATTATTACAAAAGTTTGCTCCATCTATTTTCTTTGTTTCCAGGGACCAAAATCACAATAATGATTACTTAATCTCTTTTCCTTCTAAGCATTGCTGAGGATAACAAAAACTATTGTCAGTAGAGAGGTCTAACCATTGCAGCATTAAGGCAAGATGTGATTGTGCTGCACACAACCTTGAGAATTACTGTTTGGAAGCTCCAAATTTGAGTCAAATCCATGATAATATAAGTTAAATATTGAAAAGCAAGTGTTTAATGCTGTCCATGTATGCTCCATTTTTATAGTCAGATATAAAGTATAGTCAATAAGATAAAAATCTAAGATAATAACATCAACAATGCTTTAAGCAAGTATACAGGACCACAGGCCTTAACCAAGAAAGTCAAATTCCTTGAGCAGAACCATTCATTCATTTAAAAACCTAGAAAACAGATCATGTGCCAGGCCTGAGAATACATGAAATATAATTTTTCTCTGTAATTGAGGCTATTCAATCAACTCTAAATTTGCCATCACATTCTCTGCCCCAGAGAGCACACCTTCAACATGTGTAAAAGAAACCTAAACTTTAAAGAAGTCCAAAGGAAAAAATGAATATGGCACTTACTTAAGAAGAAACGTAAAGCCTACTTCAAGCTCGGCCGGTGTTGCTCAAAATTCTGTGCAAGCTCGGCTTGGAGGATGATCGCTCCACATCCGTAGGTGCATATGAGTCAGTCGTACAGTCGCTCAGCAAAATATAGGGGCTTGTTCTAAATACAGTGGACCAGGTTCAGGAAAGCATTTCCAGGTCTCCCTTGACTTCCTTCTTGATGCTCTGCAACATGTCACAAGGGCTGTAGCTCTTGTATTTGTCAAATACTTTCTGGAGGTGGACACGGTCATGATGCTGACCCACTTGGGAACATCAGTTCCTGTCTCTTCACTCCAGCATCACAGAGATCCCGGGCATCTTGGTCAATCAGCTCATAATCGATGACAGAGCCGCCCTCTGCTCTTCTACCCTCTGCGAGGGCAACATCAGCTTGTGGAGGTCGCCAGATGTGTCGGAAATAGTGTCCTTCTCCAGGTTAGTCTTGTGCATTTCCTTGTGGACTCTGTTAGTTTCCCGCAGCTCCTGGCTGGTCCTGGAGCAGATGATCTCAGTGAGAGAGTCCTCAGTGCCCAGCCCTATCATGGAGGCCTTCAGCTTGGGAGCATCGTATGAGCAGGCGTTTCCAAGAGGCCCAGAGTCACGGTCTCCAGGGGGCCGGGCAGGGCTGGCTTGGTGCTGATGCAAGTTCCTTTTGGGTCTTCCCTGGTAGGCGAAGGCAATATCCCGCCTCTGTTCATTGCTGCGCTTGGTCAAAACGTTGACATGGTGACCTCATCCACCCCTTTGGTCTTGATGGCCGTTTCAATGTGCAAAGCGTCCCGGTGGGCATCGAAGTTGGGGCAGGCTCTGACTGACTCATATGCCCTTACGGGTGTGGAGCGATCGCCCTCCAAGCCGAGCTTGCACAGAATTTCGAGAATAGGAGACATTTTGAAAGAAGCTGGGCTGGGGGCCAAGAGCTGAGTGTCCCCAGATGCAGAGCAGGAAATACTCTTTTAAAAACTGAGTGCCCTGGTCGGTGTGGCTCAGTTGGTTGGAGCATCGGCCTATACACCAAAAGGTGGTGGTTCGATTCCCAGTCAGGGCACATGCCCAGGTTGCAGGTTCAATCCCTGGTCAGGGCATGTGCAGGAGGCAACCAACCAATGTTTCTTTCTCATACTGATGTTTCTCTCTTTCTCCGTTTCTCTCTCTCTTTCTCCCACTTCCTCTCTCTAAAGTCAATGATAATTTTTTAAAAACTGAGTAAGAACAAGTTTAATATTTATTCTCCAGGAAAATACACAGAATCCAACAATAAACTTTGGTTAATCTTCAGAATGATGTCAACAGAGTATGTAAACCAACTGAGTTGGGCACATCATACTGGACGCATTTTTTTTTTCATAGTATATATTCAAGGCCACCTTATAGAATTAATACCCATTACTCAAAGGACAAAACAATATGACCAAATGTGTAGGTGTTTAGCTACTCTTCATCATAAGACATTTTACAAAAATAGAGAATGAATATCCATGCACACTCACTAAACCCATTGAGTACTTTAGGTCAAGAAGTACATAAATAATTCATATTTTCCACTGAAGTACTTTGCAATGTTATCCAATTTACAGAGCACATACCATCACACATAAATGTTTGGAATCTCATTAAAACATAATATGACTCTACTGATATATCAGCCACTTTCTGAATTCTAAAAATCTCTCCAATTTTGAACTATAAAAACAGACATTAATATTATAAGGAAAGCTTTAGTGATATATCTGCTCACCTGTTTCTCTTGGCCCATGAGTTTATACTGTTTACAGGGTCTTTCTACCAATAAGATAAAATAAAATAGAACCACTCAAGGGATTTTTTCACTAGAGCCTAGTGTGGTTTAAATTTCATGTATAGCTCCTAAGCACAGCGTGAGAAAAATGCATTTTGGAACAACAACAACAAAAAAACCCTTAGAAATAATTCAATCCAAGGATGTCATTTTAAAGATGAATAAATTCAGCACCGGACAACTCTCCAGCAGAAATTCTTGGAAACATTGTGATCTTACTTTCTATGTGCCATTAATAAACGGGTTTGCAACTCATGGGATCTTGTCACTTGGTATCATAAAATTTACATCAGCTTGGATATTCTCTAGAAATTCTAGTTCCTCGGAGATTAATGTTCTGGCTCTAGTGACCATCTTGTTTTATGATATACTACAGGGATATGCTGTATTCCACTGTCCTTATGTTAATTAGGGCAAAACTGAAATTCTAAAAAAAAAGGTGTCAGGTAATAGAAAGAATACTCCAAAGAGCCTCAGTCATATGTCTGGGAGACATTTGGTTTCTTACCAAAAACACAGCCTAGGACTCTAATTGTAGCTATTTTCTTTTGAGAAATGGATAGTAAATGACAAGATGATACCTAATCCTCATAACACAAAGTCATGAAATTTATTGATCCACCTCAAAACTGCTGCAGTTTCCATATATCAGGGCTTTCAAGTAGTAGCGCTCTCTCTGTATATCATGCACATTAAGGTTTTATTAAAAATTCAATGAAATATTTATATCTCAGTTATAAATCCCTGATGGGTAGATGAATGCAATCAAGACATAGTGATTTTCCAATGTGAGTTTATACACAGAACATTTTGTCATGGCAATGAATGCCCTTTAGTGCTACAAAGAAAACAGTTGTTAAGTGTCCTACTTGTTACATGGGAATGACTATTTGACCACTGTTTTAATTCTTCTCCTACTTCACCTCTGTCCTAGCCCCATTCCTGTCTGAAGGCTAAAATTGATTTACAAAAAATTCCCATAGGGACTATTTCAAATCTCCCTGGGCAATTTTGAAAAATTTTAAATTTCCCCAGGTGATTCAGAAATAATTTTATAATAATGCATAATAAATTTTATGCAGATTTTAAAGCTATAATTCTTTCTATTAAAATTCCCAAGATAACATTTCTTACAGTAATTTCATTGTGTAAGTACAAAGGCAATTGTCAGTAATTCCAAATGATGTCGATATTTGAAGACAAAAATATCTGTCTGTCCTGAGTTCCACCAGCAGGGCTCCCATCATGCTCTTCTCAGGGGCAGCATTCACAGACAGCAGAAAGTGATGGGAACGGGGACACTGACACCCAGGCCAAGGGGCTCTTGTCCTGAAAGTCACATCTGGATGATTCAGTTATATGTTTAAAATTATTTAAATGACTATAACTTTCTAGAAAGTATGTTCAGAATTTAAGAGTTGTTTGTGTTTGCCTTGAATACCAATAAAATCTTGAATAAAACTGATTTCCAAACCAATGATCTCTTTTATAATACAGTTTCATTTTTCAAGTGCATTTCAGTAAACATTTTAAAAATATTTTGTAAAACATTCACCATATTCCAGTATTATTTACCTGCCTTTCTACTTTTATAAGGTAGAAACTTAGTAACTCTTAAAGAAGAACTAAGTGCCATATTAATTTTTCCTTCAGACTTCTTTAAAGTTTAGGTTTATTTTACACATGATGAGGATGTACTCTCTGGAGGTAGAGAATAATGAGGAGAGAGCTAATCCTATAGGATAAAAGGGTAATATGCAATTAGACCTAACGGCAGAACAATCAAACAACCAATCAAAGCATAATATGCTAATGATATGCAAAGGCTGCTAAACCGCTCTCTATGATGTGCACTGACCACCAGGGGGCAGACGCTCTGACCCGTGAGTTAGCTTGCTGCTGGGGTCCTGCCGATCGGGACTGAGCGAGTCGGGCCAGACATGCCCTGGAGCCCTCCCGGTCCCTCCCCAGTCCGAGTGCACTGGTGGGGTCCCTCAGCCTGGCCTGCACCCTCTCACAATCTGGGACCCCTCAGGGGATGTCAGAGAGCCAGTTCCAGCCCAATCCAGCAGGCCACTCCCCTTGGGAGGGCGCCAGACGCAGGGCTCAAGGCTGGTGAGCGCTGCTGTAGCAGCGCAAGCCTCTCTGGGGACTGATTGGGCTCAAGCCCGCAGCAGGCATAGTGGGGCCAGGATGAGTGGGAGCGACAGGTAGGAGCTGCAAGCAGCGTTGGACTGTGGGGTTTGGGCCTGATCCCTGCAGGCCACCCAGAGAGAGACCCCACCCATGTACGAATCTGTTCATTGGGCCTCTAGTATCATATAACTGTCATCAGTATAGATACGCATAGTAAGCACATTTGAAGTGGGGTGTGTTCAACATCCTGGGAAAGAAAAATCAAATAAGATCGTTTTTAAATCACAATTTAAAAAAATCAACTTCTAGGGGAAGAAATAGGGGAGGATAAGGGCAAAATAGAAAAGAAATATTTTATTGAGACAGTAAAGCTCACCCCTCTCAATAGTTTTTACCATCTTTTATTCTTTAAACTGCAAAAAATTGAAATCTGTTAGAAGCACGGCCAAATGTTGTGCATCAGCCTGCCCCCATTGCAACAATGTCCTAGCAGAACAGCAAAGGCCTGACGTTGTTTTTTTTCAAGAGCCATGCTTACCCTCCATAAATGTTGATGTAACCGTCCTTCCCTGTACTTCTCCCATTTCCCCTTCAACCTGAATTATAAATTAAACTGATTTCATCTCAAGTCTCGCCTTTCTAAGCAGTCTTCTCACAGATTAATTCTAGACACAACAGACTACTAGCTGAGACCTTGAAATAAAATGAGAGCGGTGAGTGAAATGTATAGGGACACTAGATTTTGCATTTTTCTTTGTTTTTCTCTTTTTATCTAAAAAAAAGAATTCTCAAACTTGCTTTATCCAATGCCAGAATTGAACAAGTATTAGAATTTCTCTGAAACCACAAAATCACAATTTCTAGAATAACTCAGATGAGCCTTTCTTAAATCTGATTATTTTTGACGCATTTATTATTTTATGGTTGCATTGCTAGATATCTCTATTACTCTAATAATTATCTCAAGTCTAGCAGAACCTTTTAATCTAAAGAAATCATAGTTGCTGTCTCATGGATGATTTTGTGGAGGTCAGTACAAGGAAAGTGTATTTGCTGGAAGTATGCTTGATTGTCATTTGTTTGCTTAAAGGATAATGAAGCTTTAGAATATAAAAGCAATCCATGCCTTCATTTCTCAGCATTCACTGCTGGCTGAAAATTGGTGGGAAACTTGGCTGTTAGGGCAGCCTGTATCTTCCTGGATAATTTCCAAAATTTAGATGAGTTGTTATTAAAAGTAAAGTCTGCCTGGTTTTCATAGACATATAGGTTCTGATTATACACTTAGGACAAAAATTATATGACCTTTCTGAATATCTTGGCTACTTTTCGAATTAGGTTCAAGCTAAATAAAATAACTTTTTTTCTGGAAGTTTCTGTTATCTAATATGTATCATAAAAATATATACATGTTTAAATGTAAATGAAGAAAAAAAGATAAACTCATGACAGTCGGTAGTATTAGCTAGGTAAAGGAAAATAGCTTTCCATAAATTAAAACATTTTTCTGTGTTCTATGTATTTTTTATGCCTTCACTATATATTTTCAAACACCTTTAACATGCTAATTCTAAAGCACAGTGATAAACTTTGCAAAGATGTGAGAAATACAATGCCTGGTCTCAAGTCTTCACATTTTGTTAAAAGGTAACATGGATTATAAAAAAAAATGTTGTAGGATGCAATTTATACCACCCACACAGTAAAAAACAAACAAAACAAAAACTATTATTCAAGGAGGAACAATGATGTTCAGCTAGGAAAGCTAGGGTCATCAAGGCATGTTTTGTGACTGAGCCTTAAAGAACACAAAGACTTATAATAGGGAGAAATCTCAGTGGGTAGCATTCCAGGTGAAGAAAGGAGCAGGAACAAAGGTAAAAAAAAAAAAAAAAAAAAGCAAGGGATGCACATAAAATAGTGAGCAGTCAGTTCAAACTCCAAAGCCTGACCTATGACATTGTTCAGGTTAGCTATTTGCTGTGTCCTATGTAACAAGTTACCCCAAACTCAGTAGCCGAACACACAAATCATTTCATTGTCTATGAAGGTTCTGTGGGTCAGGAATTGGGGAAGGGCTTAGCTTGCAGGGCAGCTCCCAGGTTCCCATGAAGTTGCAGTCAGACAGTAGCTGGAGCTGGAAAGCTGTGGGGCTGAAGCAGCTGAGAGCTGACTGAGCATCTGCTTCTCCTTACGTAGTGTCAGGGCCTCTCCATGTAGTTAGTCCCTCTGTGTGGGCTAGAGTGGGCTTCCTCACAGTATGGTGGTCCCTGCGCAGTCAGATGGCTGACAGTGTGGCTGAAGGCTCCACGAGCAATCATGCCAGGAGATTGGGTGGAAGTTGGTTCACCTTTCTTAATGTAGTTTGGGAAGTCCCACAGAAATCCTGCATGTTGCACGTGCCACATCCCATTGTTTACAAGCAGATCACAACCCTTCCTAAATTGGAAGGGAGAGGAATTAGAGGCCCTTTTATGCTGGAGGAGTGGCAAGGCCCTGAAGACGATGTGAAACAGGAAATAGTGTTATTGTCGTAGGAAAATACAAATTGCCACAGACATTGTTCATGACCCGATCCCAGCTCATCATTTCCAGGTGTAATTCTCTCCATTGCTTCCTGTACAGCCACGTATCTTCCGTCACAGGGAACTGTTTGGAATTATAAGGTATTACTCTGCTTTTGCATATCTCCCTGCCATGGAGACTGGTTTCTCTGCACGAATTGCCCTTTCCCCTTGTGTCTACCCAGCAACACCCTACCCAGCTTCACATCCGGCTGTCCTACATGCAGCCTACCCTGACTCTTGCAGAAGGTCTGTGGGCCCCTCTATGGCCCAAAGGAATTAATTTTTTAACTTTTAAAATTTATTGTGGTATAGTATAGATAACATAAAACTTACTATTTTAACCATTAAGTGTACAATTCAGTGGCATTAAGTACATTCACATTATTTATTGTGCAACCATTACCACCATTCACCTTCAGAACTTTTTCATCCCAAACAGAAACTTGGTATCCATTAAACAATAACCTCCTTCTGCCCACCCATCACCACCGCCCCTGGTAGCCACTATTTTACTTCCCATCTTTATGAATTTGACTATTCTAGGTATTTCATAAGTGTAATCTGGCTTTTTTTCACTTAGCATAATGTTTTCAGGGTTCATCCATATTGCAGCATGTGACAATATTTTGTTCTTTTCAGGCTGAATAATATTTCATTGAATGTATATACTGCATTTTATTTATCCATTTATGCATTGATGTACATTTGGGTTGTCTCCACCTTTTGCCTGTTGTGAATAATATTGCTGTGAACATTGGTGTACTCCAGAGATGTTCCACATTATTCCTCTGAGGGAATTTATCACACTGTATTGTAAGCATTTTCTTACATGCCTGTTGAGCATTGTTTAAACCACCCCAAACACCTTATATACTTTGAATTATTAAGTTCTACATCTCTGTAACCTACAATACAATAGGTGTTCAATAAATATTGTAGATTAAACAGTAAACAATTGAGAGAGTGTACATAGCATAAGACTAGTTTGTGAATTTCAATCCTTTTTTGCCAAAGGCTTTCTCACTTATTTTATCTAAATTTAAAATCTTCATTTTGTAGAGAGATCAGAATCTACTAGATGCTATAATAAACACAGCTAAACGAAGGCCTGATTTTCAGGAGCTCATATTTTTACATTGAGGTTTTAATTGCTTGATATGGTTTTCTTTGGGGGGAAAGATCTTCACAGAAAGCAAGAGTAGCTATTTTCCCTGATAGCTTTAAAATACAATGGCTTTCTTGAAATTAGATTACGATGCACTAAATTCTTAAGCTATATGAATGTAATTTGTCTTTTTCTTCCATAAACATAGTAATTTGTATGTTTAACTAGGTCATTTATTAATCTTTAGGCTTTAAGCTAGGTACTTACTGAATTTAAAAGTTGTAGGATAATTGAATTCCAATATTAATAGATATACCTTATATAAAAATAAAGATGCAAATATTAGGTTCTTAAAAACTGAGGGGAAATTATTCCTGTGGTGTCTGTAAGATAATCTGTGCAACATAATGGGCCCCTGATTGATAACAACTGCCAAACAGCATTTTGTAGGGTTATTAGATTCATGGAGTCCAGAGCTCAACAAATTCAACATTTTATTCATATTTAAAATACACACATAGTGAGAAAGGAAGGAGGTATGTGCTTTCTAATGGATTTGCTGAATGGGAAGGAGAAAATATCTTCAAGTGAGGCTTATGACATTATTTGTTCTTGGAGTTTCTGAGCTATATTGATCAAAATATTCTGGAAAACCATTATATAGAAAATATAAAAATTAAGAGTGGTGTCACATTAAAAACTTTCAGGTCCTCACTCACATTAGTTTTCAAAGCATTTCTATGTATTTTTTATTTGTTTCCACACTTGGGTTCTCAGCCCCTAGTAAACTGTTTGCCTGACAAATCAAAGACCTTTAATCAATGTATAAATTACATATATGAATGCATAAATCTCAAGTATGGCTTTTAAAAATACACATTTTATTATTTACAGAAGTAAAAATATCAAACTCACTTAAATGCCCAACAATAAAGAGTAGACAAATAAATTATGATACATGCATAAGCCAAAATATTATGAAATCATTAAAATTACATTCTTGAAAATTTTTTTAACTATGTACAAAATTGTCCAAAAGGTAATAATAACTGAAAAATAAATATAGTAGTTCTAACTTTGTTTTAAAATGTTATATACACATGCACATATATACATACAGAAATACTTTAAATATATGTTGGTATATAATATTTTTCATAATTGTGTATATATATAAACATATTTTCAATGCATATTTCAACATGTTTTACCTGTCTAATTGCAAAATTAAAGTTTTATGTCTTGTAATAGCATTCCATGTAACCAGTTCTCAGATTTAAGAACAATGCATTGTTATCATTATTGTATCTCCCATTAGGTAAAAGGAATAGCAATGTGTTTATATCAGAAATATAAATCCTCTAAATGAGATATTTGAGCAAGAGCATCTTTTCAATGACATTCTTAAAGTGGACAGAGCCTGGAATAAAATTGTAGGTAGAATTTCCTCTTAATCACTTGAAAAAACTTAAAGGGTATCAGTCTATGAAGGGGGTAGGAGGAGCAATTTGCTATATTGAAAAGAAAATGACTTGAAATTTAAAAATAAACCAAAGTTACCTGATTTCCAGCAGACCATCAGCATAAAGTGCATCCGAATTACTGTTAAACATGTGTTTTTACAATGGAAGTTATGATGTTTCTTATTATAAGAGAATTTTCTGTCAGGCTTGCATCTTTTAAATATTCTGTTTATGGGTTTCTCATTTAGGCTAATCATGAACCTAAAAAAATTACAACTCCTATTTTCTTATAGGAGAAATATACATAGCAACCCAGCATAAGTTATGGAATGGAGCAATGTAACAAAAGTAAATATGAAACAAATCAGTATTTTACATGACAAAACTGATGTGGTCCAAAGAAATCCTCTGGCAAGCCATATCTATAAATAAAAACAAATAAAATACAAATAATATGGCACTATGCTTTCACTGAATTGCAGACCACTCCTTTTATTATGTAAAAAGAATGTGGCCCTTGTGTTTGTGATAGTCTGATGGGCTATTGTGCATGGATTGACTTGTGCCCCTGAAAACAACTATACATCTTAGAAATCTAGGTTAAATTTATATTTACACTTATAAACATAAATATAAAATTAAAAAGATAGACTGTAATCTTTCTAATTAAAAATGTGAATAATGAAAAATAAAACATCACTAATACTTATAAATACCTTTGAAAAGTTTAGAATGGAAATAGCAATAGTAAACTTAAGAGTCAATAGAGGGATGAACATTTGTTGTTCAAAAGTAATGTAATTATATAATTATTATTATTTTCCATTGTTAAAGTTTCCAATAATGCTACAGTAATTTCTTCATTACACCCATCCATTGAATAAAGATTTTTAATACTTTTAAAATAAGAGATGCTTTTTAGAGTAAAATGAAAACTTAGATGATAATTATATTCTTTATATGTATAATTTCATTATACAGACAGGCATAAACTTTGGGAGATTTATCAAAAGACCACAAAACAGGTCTCTACATTTTGATGTATAAGATTATGAAGGTACTCAGTGTTTATCTTCATATTTTTTTTTGTAAGCATCCACCAAAAAACTATTTTAGTGTTATTTCACATATACCTCCTGGATCATTAGAATCTACCCCCAAATTTAAGTCATTCTATAGAAAAAGTTACAAACAGATCTTTGGAGGATAATGCACACAACCGTTCAATGGGCTGTACTGACAATGGCAAAGGAAATCAATACCAGCCAAAGCACAAAGTTCACAAAGAATTTAAAAAGAGCAACACTGCTAAGCTACTCATCATCTAAGTTTTACCATTTTATATGAAAGTGTGGGAGGCGGAGTGGGGCGGGGAGCAGGGATGTTGATGAACCAGGCTCCTCAGGCTCCTAGCTTTCCACAGCATCACCACCGACAATACTGAAATACGTCAAAGTCTGTGTGAAAAATGAAAACCGGTGACAATGAAAACATTCAGCTTGAAAGATATATTACCTCTGCCCCATGTTACACTTCAGAAACAATACAAAACATGATTACTAGTCCCAGAGGGAGGAAGGACTCTTTACAAGTGATATTACCATTTCAAAATATCTTCGTATAAAAGAAGAGCTAAATAAAGGCTCTGAAACATCAGAACTTCTGACACAGAGGCTGGAATTTCTGTGAAGAGATACACCGTATTCCTGGATAGAAGGATGGCAGATGAGAGTGGAGAGGAGTCACATTTTTGCACTGCTGGGTCATGCTGAGTTGGGAAATTATCAAGGGGGTAAAAAAAAGATTATGAATATATCCCTAGCTGGTTTGGCTCAATGGATAGAGCATTGATCAGCCCTCAGACTGAAGGGTATCGAGTTTGATTCCAGTCAAAGGCAAATACCTCAGTTGCAGGCTCGATGCCTGGGCCCCAGTCAGGGCGTGTGTGGGAGGCAACCAATTGATGTGTCTCTCTCACACCCATGTTTCTCTCTCCTCCCCCCCTCCCTTCTACTCTCTCTAAAAATCAGTGGGGCAGGGGGAGGGGAGAGATATCCTTGGGTGAGGATTAATAACAACAAAAGTTGTGAATATAAAGGCCTGAGATGTTTTATTACCGTGAGTAGTGTGGGGTTTATTAAGCATAAAATAGAAATCAAATGTTTGTATGTCATGGCCAGAGGAATCCGCTCCCCCAGAGGAAGTGCTCATTCAGAGCAGAGCCCAAAGTGCTAAACTTCTGCATGTCTGTTGAAAATACACACAATTGACTTGGTGACTCGTTTCTAAGACCTGTAGGAAGCTAAATGGGGAAAGGTAGTATTACATTTCAAGGGCCACTTTCCTTTACTTTTTTTCTCCAGGCGCCATGCATGCAGCATGAACTCACTTCTCTAAAAGTGAGCACTTTCTTATGACCTAAGGAAAAAAAGTTCAGCTTTTTAATGGACTGTTTTAGTGTGCTCAGGCTGCCCTAACAAAATACCACAGACTGAATGGCATTCTTTTATTTTCTCGGAGTTCTGGAGGCCCTTGGACTGAAGGGTCTCAGGTTTGATTCCAATCAAGGGCACATATCTCAGTTGCAGGCTCTGTCTCTGGTGAGAGCTACAGGGCTGCTGGGATGCTACAGGCTGCTTTCTTGCTTTGTCCTCACATGACAGACAGTGAGGGAGGAGAAAAAAGAGATTGCTTTCTAGTGTTTGTTCTCCTAAGAACCCTAATGCTATCAGATCAAGGCTTACTCCTTAGGACCTCATTTAACCTTAATTATTCCTGAAGACCCTGTGTCCAGATGCACTTACATTGGGGGGGGGTGGGGGGTGTTAAGACTTCGACACGTGAATTTTGAATTTTTAAGCTTTATTAGATTAGGTTATATAAGATATTTGCTGCAAAAGTCTTACATAACCTAACCTAGTAAAGCTAAAATAAGATGATGAAAATCATCACTGCAAAATCATTTAAACTAATTTAATTGTTTCAAAAAAAATGTTACTGCGTTAGTTTTAGTTGAGTGATTTCTGCCCTTACTCTCCCCATTACTAGATATGAAAACTTTTCCAGTTTGAGTAGTCACTATGGGAAGATCATTCATGTGCAGGCATGCAAACATGTGTGTTTTAAACTAAATTTGATTGTTATCATCCTTGTGAAGTCTTAAAAATGACAATCTATTTTTATTTTTATGTATGTCACATCCTAAACAATTTTATTTTAATCTAGAGGCCCAGTGCATGAAAATTCATGCACTGGATGGGGGGGTCCCTCAGCCCAGCCTGCCCCCTCTCACAGTCCAGGAGCCCTCAGGGGTGGGAAGCTACCCCGTGGTCAGGGGAAGGTGATGCCCCATCACACCTATGCTGCTGCCACTTCCGGCAGTGCAAGCCTTGGCCGGTCCTGGTTACCTGAGCCTTGGGCAGCCCTGGGCAGCTGGGTAGCCTCCATCCAAGGCTTGCCTGCACCTTGGGCCAGCCCTGGGCAGCTGGGGGACTGAGAGAACTGGGGGTCTCCAGAGGCAGGGGTGGGCCTGGCCTTGCCATGCACCTGCTGCCCAGGCGGGGCTGAGCAGACTGGGCGCTGCCATCTTGTGGCTGTGGGCGCTGCCATCTTTGAGGGTGGCGGGGGAAGCCAATTGGCATATTCCCTCCTTATTGGCTGTGGGTGCTGCCATCTTTGAGGGTGGGGCAGTCAATTAGCATATTGGCTGTGGGTGCCGCCATCTTTGCGATAGTGTGATGGTCAATTAGCATATTCCCTCTTTATTAGATAGGATATTTGCTGAAGAAAGAAAACCTGTGACACATTCCATAGCTAAGATACTGGACTAACCTTTGCTTAAAGTCCTCTAGTACCCACTTTCAGCAAGATGTCCAAACAATGGTCACACCCATGAAATACTTTATTGTGTCTTTTATTCATCCCAATAGGACTAAGAGAAATTATTTCTGTAAAAACTCATTAAGTACACCTTAAATTATTTTCCAGTGTAGCACAACAGAGGGTGTGACTAGAATTATACAAAATATTTCCCCCTGTATTCAAAGCTCATAGCTTAGTAAGGAAATAACCATTTAAAAATTATTATTTTAAGAAAATTGGTGATATAAAGATGAGATATAACTACTTTTAAATTTTCAGATAGGTATCATTTTTCCTTTAAAAATATATTTTGTGTACCTAATCCTTCTTACAATGTTCCCATTTCAACTGTAAAGATAACATGCATCCAGCTAACTTTATTGTTTGCTGAAAAAATATTTCTACTAATTTACCCACTTGGCATAGGTGACAAGGAAATGCACATGATTTGATATGACTTTTTTTCCCCTGTCATACCAACCACAGGCAGGTTTTGACATAGAGGCCCTTCCAAACATTTAGACAGTCTCAATGGCCCTCCTTCAGACACGATGGTGCCACGTGGCTGTCAGAAGAGTAATGGCTGTTGTCCATACCTCCTTCCTCAGGAGACAGGCCTTTTGACAGAAAACATGGTAGGACGACAACAGGAGGGATGACTTAAGGAACGATGTTTCATTAATTCCATCACACAATTTTGTCTGTAGTCTACAAATTCAGCCATTAGACTTCTACTGAGCAGTGCTGACTTAATTGTATTCAAAACACAAGCTTTACATTTACTTTTTAAAACCCTTTGGCAGTAGCTACTAAAGCTGACGCTGTGCTAACCCTATGACCCTGAAAACAAGTACTAACATGTCTGTCCATAGCAGCATAGTCCCCAGTAGGCTCAAACTGGTAGCTTACAAAATGTTCTGTGGCCCTGGCTGGGTAGCTCAGTGGGTTAGAGCCTCCTCCTGATATGCCAAGGTTGGGGGTTCGATCCCTAGTCAGGGCACATACAAGAACCAACCTATGAACACGTACATAAATGGAACAACAAGTCAATGTCTTTCTCACTTCCTCTCTCTCTAAAATCAATTAAAAAAAAAGTTCTTCATTTTTGCCTGGCAGCAGTAGAATGGATAATTACACTGTGTCATATCCACAGAATAGAATACTGTAAAATGAGAATGAAGAATTACAAATACATTTTTTAAACAGGAAAGAATCTCACAGGCAGAAAACAGAAGCGTGAACCAAAAGTTCAAACTGTATAATCCCATTTATGTGAGATTCAAAAAAATGGCAAGACAATCTATAGGGGTTAGAAGCCAGGAGAGTGGGATGAAGTTAGAGATGAAAAGGAGCATGAGGGCGGCTTCTGGGTGCTGATAATGCTTTGTGCTCAAGTTACCTTCAACTTGTGAACATTCAGTGTGCTGCAGACATATTATTTGTGCACTTTTTTACATATGTGCTATGATTCAATAAAAAGTAAAAACAAAACAATTTAAATGTAAATCCCCTCAAGGGTGAGTATGAGTAGGGGTTGTTAAGGTAGTTTGAAATGATCAAAACTGAGTTTAAAGTGTGTGAACAGTGAAGTTTTTAAACATCTGGCTTATATTTTTTTATAGATGCAAATTTTTAAGATCTGAAATTTTTAGAACCAGTGATTGGGCCTCCGATATAGATGTTGCATTATATAACTAAATCATGTCTTCTCGGTTGATCGTTTTATCTGTCAGTCTTTTATCTTTTCAAGAGTACTGCAGCCACTTTCTCCATGAAATGCCTAATTTTCTCTTCTTCTTGATTTCTGCCTTATGTTTATCCACCCTCCCACTTCTGTTTCTTTCATTATAGCTTTAGATTTCAGAAATTGATTTTCTTGATTTTGGCTTCTTTAAAATTACTCTAAAATAAACTCCTAGATAGAAAACAAAATATATAGCATATGGCACACATTCAAAAAATCTAAACAAACATCAAAATCAATGCTCACCAGCTTACCCATTTGCACAATCTAGACAACAGATGCCCTCATCCATCGCCTTTATCCAATTCTATCAAATTTATATCTCTAAACCTCAACACAATGCATAAACATTCTAAAAATGAAGGTGATATAAACAATCCTCAAATTAAATTAGGAGATTATAAACAGAAGGAGCCAGTGTTGTTTGTCAAATAATTCAGGGTGAACATTTTGGCTAAGATAAGCTCCATATAAAACAATCTCAGAGGAGCCCATCTGGCTTCTCCGAGGCTCAATGATTAAGGACTAAAGTAGTGGATACGGATGCAAGTCCTAGAACATGCTACTTGGAAAATTTTAGTTAATTCTTTTATTATGGTGCAGTGAAAGTTCATGGCAGTGCTAGATAGAGAATGAAAGAGTCATTCAATAGGCCTACAAGATATTTCCTGGATACATTTTGGATGAGTTTTCTGTTTCATAGACAATAGAAACTGGACTAGGGTATGAATTTAGGTCAGTCTTTAAGTCCGAATTATTTTCTCTTTCTTTACCTCTATATTCCTACAGCCCAGTATAGTGCATAAAGCATAAAGTAGGCAACACAAGCATGCATAACTTGAAGAATGAATGGAGCCAAAGGGATTCAAGAGTGAATAATTCTCTCTGGGCCTAATGAACAGAACTGTGAATGGCCTATAAGTGTTAGAGACATGTGGGTGTACATTAACAGATACTAAATGAGCACTTTAATTACCATGCTTTTGAGTCTGGCCTATATTACAATGCATTATTGTGAGGCTATAAATTATTTATATGGCTTAAACATATGCATCTGTTTTCATCCTCTCTCATTTTCCTAAGTATTAACTAGCATCTTGACAAAAAAAAAGAACAAAAAAACACAATTATGTGTATTTCCTCAAGATAAAGAAGAAAATATAACTCAAATGGAAAAATCAATTTGTTAAATCTATATTTTTCATGTTATAAAGTATTTTCACTTTGAGAATTACCAGGATTAATTGCCCTCATTTGTTCTCCATGTGGCAGTATCTGGGCCTTCAATAGATGTATTCCCCCTGCTCCAAATGAGTGTACAATAATTTCTTAAAGCTCCTTTTGGAAACATTCCCAGATGTAAGTAAATATGTTGAAAATAATAGAACTGAGAAAATAATGTTTTTCAAAGGGAAATTTCATAAAGGTAACTTTTAGATGGAAACTAATTTTGTTGAATTAAAGAGGAATGTGTTACCAGGGGCCTGTGAAATACCAGCACAATGGGAAGTAGTGAATGAGTACATGGCTCATCAAGACTACAGCAGGAACTTCAAACAGTACTTTGAAGATGGAAGTGGGTATAATTCCACAAAGTTCTTAAAAATAAACACACTTGGGCCCTTTGTATGGGCCTGAGAAGCATTACCCTTAGTAAAAACATAGGTGAACTGGGATCCATCAACTTATAGCCACAATTGAAAGAAAACCAATTTTGTTAATGGATACCGGTTCCCAGAAAGATTGCATGAGATTGTAATTAACTACTTAAGAAAGACAGGCAGGATGTTAGTAACTGTGGTGGGTTCAATTCTAAAGCTGTGACAGAAGCAATAAGCAGTCAACATAGCAAATGACTCTGAAATTTTTTTAAAATTTGGGGGTAATGGTTTTCCTGAGTGCGGAAAGTCAAAGAAAAACATGAAGATAAAGTCTGCATTTGTTACAGCAAACTCTTTGTGTGTGAAGCATTAAAAAAAGGGTCAAAATGTATCCAGGAAATTTCTTTTATGCATACTTATTGGCTACTTCACTGCCTAGTGTGTGAATGTACTATGCTAAGACCAAAAAAAGCAATCTCAGTTTGAGCCACTTAGCTTCAGTTTGTCCCACAGTCATGAATTAAACACTCCTACATACCCAATAATTGTGACAAGAGATGATGAATGAACCCATATAGGAAAACAACTAAGAGTATATGGCTATTCAGGGTTTTCCAACCATGACAGGTATATGTGCACATAAATGTATAAACCTAGTCAGTCCCTCATCCAACATCCATCTGTTGAGCACCCACTATATAAGGTACTATGGAAAGTTGCTAAAGTTATAATGAAAAGTTGATTGACTCTGCACTCAGTGATCTCAGTATATAACACTACACGAGAGCCATAGACCAGGAAATCAAATATACATTTGAATATCAAACAAAACTAGGAGCCTTTTTAAAGAGAAAAAACACACATATGCATACATTTCCATATAATTCCACAGGTAATTTTGGGGGTTCACATGTCTCTAAAGCCTACACATATACCCAGGGATTTATGCATCACAGATTTCAACTGATGCCTGGATGATCCTCCCATAGCTAATTCATGACCAGATTCCTCATTTCATAGCTGCCTGACAAACTGAAGAAAATCTGACTATCACATTGTACTAGTTATATTGCTGCATAAACCTTAACTATTCTAAAATGTAATAGCTAAAAACACAAAAATTTTAATATGTCACATAGTTTCTAAGGGTCAAGAATCTTGGAGTGGTTGAGCTCAGTGGTTCTGGCACAGGATCCCTCATGAGTGGAAGATAAGATGTTGGCTGGGTCAGGAATATCTGCTTCTAAGCTCACTCACATGGCTGATGGGAAGAGGGTTCAGTTTCCAGTTGACTGGTGGCTGCCATCCTCAGTTCCTCATCACATGGACTCCTTTATAAGACTTCTCAGATATGGTGGCCAGCTTCTCCCAAGATAAGCAAAACCAAAGTGAAGAGGAAGCCATGGTAACATTTATGACGTAGCCTCAAAAATGAAATAATTTGTGTGAGTCTATTTGTCACCTACCACCAACCCTGATACAACGTGGTAGGAGATTTCGCAATGATATGAATACCAGGTGGTGAGGATCATTGAGGGCATCTTGGAAACTGGCTACCACAACATGCAAACTAGAATAATGAAAACAATAGTGAGGTGATCCAGGTACTTGAAGCATTGCCCAGTTTCTGAAATTAGTTAAGAGAAAGATATTGACCAAGTCAATTATCTTTCATATGTAAAATCTTGAATATTCTCAGATCTCTTCTTGCTTGAGTATTGTGTGATTAGATAAACTTTTCATTTTAATTTAGATGTCTAGTAGTTATATAGTTATTAGGAAGAAAATCCTAAGATTCAGTCAAACCCAGTGTTTATCAATGACTGTTCCAAATGTATGCACTTAGAAAGACACATTAATTTTACAATATTATGAAAAGTAATAATTATTGATGATATTGTTAGCCACAAATATGTTGTTTTTACTCTGAATTTTTTTATCTCACCTATCTGGTGATTATTAGTAAAATTGCAAAGAAAGAAATTGTCAACAATGTCTTTGAAAAAATGTACTGTTATTGAGGTGGTTAGAATTTTGTTAGTAAAACATGACATGTATTATGTCATCTTCAACCAACAGACAACTCCTAACACAAGCCCCACACAGTTTTCTAAAATCCATTTCATGTTGGGTATGTTGTCATCATGAAGCAATAGTTCATGAACAACTGCCTCAAGGACTTTTGAGGAGGATTGCAAGTTATTGAAGTGGAAAACCCTTTTAGGAGATCAAAATATATCCCAATATCAACCCTGAGGTCCCTTGTTGCATAGTCAAGCATGGCTGCATAAAATAGATTGAATAAAACTGGAACCATCAGATAGTCCTGCTTTCCAAGATTAGTGATGGATGGCTCTGGCCAGATGCCATCAACACTAACTTGACCAGTCATTTCATCATGAAACTTTCAAGCTGCTGGTAAACTTCTCTGACAAACCAACTTATATTGCAGCTGTCAGCGCAGATTATCTGCTGTTAGCAAACATTGTAGTAGATTAATGATTTTACAATGTTGACAGGTGAAAGGATGCAACATCCTTGTCCGTGGTAAAATGGCACCACTGAAACTAAGAGACAACCTTGACAATCATAATGTGAGCTATTCTTGATTTTTCAAAAATCAGTAAAATATGCTTATCATTCAATGTAAGTCAACAAATATTTAATGAGGAGACTTTAGTAGATAAAATCAGCAGGATCTTTACCCTCAGGTACCTTCTCATTTAACCTATGAAGGGAACTAGAATGTAAACATTTATAAGATTGATAAATAGTAACTACCATAATTAGTTTTCCCTATCCTATATAATAAAAGCCTAATATGCAAATTGACCAAATGGCAGAACAATGACCTGTCGCTATGACATGCACTAACCATCAGGGGGCAGACGCTCAATGCAGGAGCTGCCTCCAGCCTGCATGCCCCAGGCTTACCAAGGCAGGTGCCAGTGGGGGTCCCCCAATTGCCCCGCTGGTCACCCCACAGATTGGCCCTGATTGCCAGCCAGGCCTAGGGCCCTTACCCATGCACAAATTTCATGCATCGGGCCCCTAGTTCTTATAATAAAAGCCTCATAATTAAAATTTTGATAACCAGCTACAAGCTCATGCATTTATTCTCATCTCTTGTTCCTCCTTCTCTCCCTTTTCCTCCTCTTCTTCCATCTCCTTTCTCACTCCCACCTACCACTTTTTGCTCTTTTCTTCCTGGACCATATACCTTCACTACATTTCTGGAACCTGTCTCTGCCCTTCTTTACCTTGTTCTTGGCTTAGAAGACTGCCCCTAAATGGACCAATAGACTTACCTGCTCTCTATTTTCCATATAGGTTTGGCCAACAGGAAGCTAAACCAGGAATGGAAAGCAGGAAATAGATTGAACTCAGGGCATTTTGAGGTCAGTTTCTTCCTTTATCCCTTTATGCCTAGCATGATAACAGCCCCAGAGCAGAGTGAGACTATGCCTTTGAACACAGTTATTTAATGTCAGCCTCCTCTTGCATTGTCCTCATTTGAGTGCTCTGTTTTCTGCAGGGAAACAGAAAATTCCAGCTTCAGCTACGAGAAATCCTTACCACTTAGTCCTCTCTTCCCCTTGTATTAGCTTTACCTCTGGGTCATTTGTCTTTTCTTTAGGGCAAACCGTATCAAATTTTGGAAATAAAAGAAAACAAAGCAAACAAAAAACTAGCTCTGCAAGTAAGCATTTCCCTGAGACTCCTCATTTGACTCACTGGCTGGTGGTTCCTTGGAATTTTTGCCTCTGCCTCTGTGCTTTTGCTTTGGTGAGGACTGGCAGAAGGTACTGGCTTTGGAGTGCCAGTGAGAGGGAAGAGGCAAAGGTAAATGCAGAGAAAACAGGAGAAGTACTAGAGATGTAACTCTTCCATAAGAAATGAATTCCTGTTTCATTGGTAAAAATGTCTATGCTCACACCTGGGGCAGAGGAGAAGGGAAAGTGGAGGAACAGTAAGGGGACAGGTAAAATCTGTGAATGTGGCAGGAGAGGGTAGCTCATTTCCACAGTTGAAATTGAAAAATTAAGATGTAGTTTCCTTTAATAAAACAGTTAATCATTGGATTCATTTTGGGAGGAAACTAAAAAATAATTAAAATAATTATTTAAAATAATTTATAACTTTTCTGTTTTAATTTCCTTTTTGTAGAAAATTACTGCATACAGTGGGGAACATTACATCATTACAATGCTAAATGATAAATTTTTGTAAGAAGAAATATTGTTAATTTTATTCAAACTACACACACACACACACACACACACACACACACACACACACACACACGATAATGCAATTGCATATAAGGCCATTTACTTTTTGTGCAAATGTCATTAGTAGTGGCCACAAAATAAAACTATATGTGCATTTTAAATGTATGTGGAATTTCACATCTACAATGGACCTCTTTGCTGACCCTGAAACAGTCAAAACCTTTTTGTATATGTTGCAGGATCACTCTGAACTAACCAGTAAGCACATTCCATTATAAAAAAATAGAAACAGGCTCTTCCCATCAAAGATGCAGATGCCAATTGAACAAACCAGTACTTTATTATAGATAAAAACTTGATACCATAATTTCTGTTATCATTTTTATTAAAACAACAAATGCCTTTAATAAAACATTCAAGTAGTAGAGTGTATTGGATTCTATATGGCCACAAATATGTTACTGCTCTCTCATGAAGAAATGTAGTCTTACAGCTAAGTATGAGAATTTCTCAGTTCTCATGCATTTCCCTTTACTATTTTATGCACATTTTCCCCTCATTTTCAAAACACTGTACCAACATACAAAGAAAAATAGAAGAAAGTAAATGTTAACCAAATATCTTAAGGGCAAATTCCCCCAGCAAAGGTCAATGGCAGACATTACCAATGAAGTTTAATAAAAGAGTTGACTACATGTAAAATAAAAAGAAAAGAAAAACAGAGTCAAATTCCCCATTCTTTAAATCTGGGCTGGTCTTGATACTTGCTTTCTCAAATAAAATACAGCAAAAGTGATTCTGGGTATCAAGCCTTGGCTTCAAGAGGGCCTGCAATTTTCTTTCTTTCTTTTTTCCCCCCACTTTTGGAAAACTGCCGCCTATGAACAAACTGAGAGAGAGATCACATAAAGACAGAAGCTTAGCCATCTCAGCCATTTCAGCCTAGAGCCCAGACATGAGAGTAAGGTCATTCTGGACTAGCCAGTCCCTAACTAGCCCTCCAATTGTAAACAGAGGAGTGAACCTAGACATGACATAGCAGAAATACAAGCCATCCCAGCTGAATCTTGACAAAATTGCTAACCACAGAATTGTAAGCAAATAAGTGGTTTTTGTTTAAAGTCATCAAGCTTCAGGGTGCTTTGTTATGCAGCAGTAGACAACTAGTACAGATAGAGAAGCACAAGACAATAGGTAACAATTTTCCTTACACAGATTCTCCCTACCTCATTTCCCAGAAATTATCACTGTTGCCATTTTTTGTTGTTGTTGTTCATCCTTCCTTATATTTTATGTGCTTGGGTCACTAGGTAGAGAGAAGATAGGTGAATATATAGGTAGGGAGTTAGATAGATAGTTACATGGATGATAGATAGATGATAGATGATAGATAGGTAGATAGATAGATAGATAGATAGATAGATAGATAGATAGATGATAGCTTTCATAACTGCCACTCAATAAGATACTCTTCTTTTTTGCTTTAAGTATCAATATATCTTAGACAATTTTTCATACCAATACATAAATGCATTCCTCAATCTTTTCAATAACTATGTAATAATAATATTACTATATAATACTTTATTAACACCTCC
The DNA here is from genome assembly GCF_000412655.1 of Myotis brandtii. NCBI lineage: Eukaryota > Metazoa > Chordata > Mammalia > Chiroptera > Vespertilionidae > Myotis > Myotis brandtii. The sequence goes on from NW_005364031.1 coordinate 2,973,404, forward strand.
TTATTGGTAGACAGTGAGGTGGTTTACATTTTTTTTCTCCATATAAAATATTACTGCAAATACCACAGCCCTTTTTTCTTTATTTTAAACTTGTGCATATCTGAAGGGAAAAAGACTATACATATAATTTCTGGGTAGAAGATATTTACCTTTCAAACTTAAAATAAAAAGTTTAAAATTGTGATTCTGAAAATTAGTACCCATTTTGTTTATTTTCCCCTGAAATTTGTGGGTTTTCTGACTGTTGTTGTCCAACTTGCATGGAGAAGCATATGCTTACTTCCACGCTCTCTGTATTTCAGACCTCGTTGACAATTGTGGAGATGACTTTCTATGAAACCTGAGCATGACCTCCACTTTGAGAAGCTTATATGTTCACTTTATGTGTATTTAGAACAACAGTGTACCTCGTGCAGCTGATCCATTTAAAACTGCATGTGGAGTGAATGTAATTCACCTAAGTACCCTGAAATCTGCTGATGGCCAGGGAAAAGTTCAGTGTTCTGCCAAGTCCACGCAGCCTAAAGTCAATCTGCCTGCCGTCATTTTCATTGAGTTCTAATGAGATAGTACATTATGAAAAATAACAAAAAATGACTTAAAGGGTGTGGAAATGTGTAGGAATATCTGAGTAAAATAAATAAATGAAGACTGGGTTTAGTGGAGAACTATGAAGCTGGACACAAACAATAGTCTTAAACTTTTCTTGGGGGGAAGAGAACCGTATTCACCTCTACACTAAAATATAGCATATAAAACATAAAACATGGTAAAGCTTCTGAGATTTAAACTGCAGGTGTGTGGGTTCCTGCTGCTTCCCTTCCAGATGTGCTATCCATCAAAGAGCTACCCTATTAACCTTGGTAGATAAGCTGGCTCTATGAGACAGGGAGTAGTCACTTCCTTGGTTATCCAGGGATGCCTGGTATTCAGGCTAATGGGCCCTGTCAGTGGTCAGGTCTGAAATGCTCCTCACCAGACAAACCACTCCTCACATAGTCCATGATTCACCAGGTCAGGAGCCTCAGAAGGCAGCTGCACAGGAGAGATGATTCAGTCTTGCTGCAGCTGCTCACCTCCTGTCCTGCTCCCTCCCCCACCCATTCACTTCCCACAGCTGCAGAAGGGGTTCAACATAATTCTTGTCCAGGTGGATTTGTGGGCTACCTGCAGCCAGGAAGCAATACCATTATCTAGTTAAATTTATATTACCGGGACAAAAATTTAATTCCAACTATAAGGCCTTTATTTGTCTTTCAGTTGTTTGGCTACATTTTCCTGCCTCGGTACATGATCCAGGCTTGTGAGAAAACATGGCTAACTCGGTCAGTGGTAAACTATGCACATCACCAAGATATACAGGCAAAACAAATAAGTAGCAAACAATGTTACCGCTTTGATTGGATTTTGCTTAATTTGAAAAACACTAGAGTTATATCAACAAATGAAAATGTAAGTTAATCTGAAAACTGAAAGACAAAAAAGTACATATACAAGCATACCTTGTTTTATTGTGCTTCACTTTATTGTACTTCATAGATGTTGCATTTTTTACAAATTGAAGGCAATACCCTCCACCAGCAAAAAGATTATGACTCACTTTATTGCAGCGGTCTGGAACTTGAACCTGCAATATCTTAAGGTATGCCTGTAACTTCATCTTCTTTTTGACATTGTTTCATTAGAGTCAAGGGAGTAGCTAAAATAGTTCATTCTTTTTCTTCAAAACAAACATATCCTACACTGTATCAAGGGGTCAGTTTTAAATGAAACACCAAATATGCTCATATTCATAGGTATGGGGAAATATAAGGGCCTAAGTATTTAAGTTTAGCCTAAATATCACTTTAGTGAAAAGGTTTCTTTAAAAATAATTTAAACAAAGATAGTAAGCACTTAATAAATGTAAGCAATATACTAAACAGTAGTCTATGCATGTTTGTTATACCTTATTTGAAAAAACAATTCTATGAGTTCCATAATATTACCACCACACTAATTTAAGGAGATTCTAGTACCAAGAGATAAAGTAACATACTCAAGGTTGAAGAGCTAGTAAGTGTCAGTGGCAGAACTTAATGTATGCAATTGATTAATTTACAAATGGTGACTTGTTACAGACAAAAACCCAACATATGTAATGCTTTATAGCAATTGCAATAAACTTCCAAGTTCTTATCTAGTTTTCTCTTTAAAACCTCTCGGGTAACGTTCAGAGCTGTTATCTCTGCCATTATGCAAATGAAATGGATGAGTTTTGGAAGACTGGCTTTCTCAAGGTTATGTAGTTATTATATGTAGGTGTATTTGGCACCCAAATCTAGTTTTATTGAGATGATTTTTTCTAACCAATCCAATCACCATCTACGGGGCATTTGATAGATAGGATATATATGACAACCCAGATTCTGTCCAACATAAAATGTAATAACTCTGCCCAAATGTTATATAAAAACTCATACAGTAGTGCTCATGTGTTGACATGCTTAAAGTCACCGGATGGCTTGTTAAAACACAGATTAAGGGGCCCTATCAGAAGGTCTGGGGCAGAGCCTGGGAATCTGAAATTCTAACCTGTTTCCAGGAGATACTGCTACTGCCCATTTTAGGACTATACTTTGTGAATCACTGCTATAATAGAAAGCACAGCATTTCCTGTAAACAGCTTTTTAAAATTAAGCATAGAAGATGCCAAATGGTTACAGGTTCATAGCTCTTCTTAACCACCATCCTTCCTTTCCACATTAAATTCTACATTTGGTACATATGATTTGCCCATGTACCATAGGCCATTTGTTAGTAAGAATCAATAGATTTCCTAAGCATATACATTCCAGCACAGCTTCAGGGTTTTAGATTGAATGCAAAAGAAATTCAGCCTATAATGCAGGATCCAATAATTATAACAACAGTTAAAGAAGTCAAAATGCTAAGTCATTATGATTGGTTTTTCTGTCTAATTGAAAAAAAATTTATATAAGTAAAAGTGAAATATTTTACCATTACCCAGAAAAGGTGCATTAGGTATTCTAGTGCTGGTAAATCAGTTTAACAAAAGATATTAACTATTTCAATTTGCCTTTATTCACAGAGGTATTGTGTCTAAACATCGACTGCCACTGATAGCAACTGGATAGAAGTAATTAATATGGTCTTGAACATTTTACTTCATTTTTCAATGGCTTGCTTTTATTGTAGGTGCAATGATTCCTCCATATACTGTAAAATCTGTGAGACATATGCTATGTGACTATTAAATATTTGGCTTGTCCAAGTCAAATATAGTCCAGATAGCCAGTGTATCAAATAACATCTAAATAAGCAGCAGACATTACAATAGTCTGGTTTACTAAACAAGCCTGTGGAATAGGGGGGAAAAGGTTATGTTTCATTCAGTTTCAAATATAACCTCTGTAAGTCTAAAATTTAAAGAGTTCTCTGTGGCTCATACCTTACTCCTCCCTCTCTCCTATTCTATTCTCCATCATGGATTTGCATCACCACAAACTCTTTGTACTGATTATTGCATTTTATATCCACCCTCCTTTTTTATTAAAGCACTGACAACAAGAACTATTTGGGAATGTTATAAAGTTGTAACACATCTATTTAGTGACTAATGACTCAAAACTCTTTCCCTTTAAGAAAATTTCAGTTGCAATTTCATCCATTTAATCCACTGGCAAATAAGGAATAACATTCCTATCTACAAAGCAATATTTTGAGAATTATGAAATTAACACATGTGAAGTCTATGTTGCTCTCCTAAAATTGATGCAAAATACCATAGGCCCTCACTAAGTATCATCCGTAGGTTCTCAGAAACTGTGGTTTTAAATGCAATGACATAACATAACCATTTTACCACAGGCTAACTGATACAAACAAGAGAAGTGTCTGGGCATATTTCTGGTCACATAGACATCACCAAACTGCTAAATAAACCCCTCAAACACTTCTAATATGAAACATTGAAATACGTGTAAGCTATGCATAGAATAATGATGAATAAAACCACGTTAATTCTTTTCCAACCCACGTATTCCAGTTCAGGAACTGGGGGTGGGGAGCCTTTAAAGGCATCTCAGGGTTAAAGGCAAGGAACCAACCCTGGACAGGACACCCTTCCACCACAGGACGCATTCACACACACACACACACACACACACACACACACACACACACACACAGACTGGGACAGTTTAAACACACCAGTTCACCTAATGTGCACATCTTTGAGATATGGGAAGACACCAGAGTATCTGAGAAAACTCACACAGACATCAGACATGAGGAGAATGTGCAAACACCATAAAGAGAGTGATCCAGGCCAAGAACCTTTTTCTTAAACAAGGTAATAATGAAATGACTTATTCAAGGACCTGCTGTAGATTATTTCAATGCACTTTACCTAATTTAGTTTCTCAAGTGTGCATTTCCTACTTTTGTAAGTTTTTATTTTTGGACTATTGTGTTCTAATTATTTATATTACTTTTCTTCATTTGTCTTGTTAAAGTAATTTAGCATCTCAATCATTTGAGGCTTTCACTGATTTCTTTAATTTCATAACTCCTCTAATTTATTAATGAGCTTATTTTCTATCTCTTTTTTTTTACAGATATGATTATAAAACCTCATCTTTTCTCCTCAATACCATTTTGCTTTACACATCTTACACTCCTTTTTTTCCTTCATAACTTTCTGCATCCTATTACATTTCCTGCAATCCTTATTCAGTGAGATATATTTTTTTCTTGGTTCATACCCCACTTCTTTGATGACAAATCTTAAAACTCTGTGTGTGTGTGTGTGTGTGTGTGTGTGTGTGTGTGCACATAAGTCCTTAGGAAGGAGACATTTTAAACTAACTCAATTCACATGATATTATTAACATCATAGTCTCATCTTCTATCTCAGGCTATTATTCTCTGACTAGCATATATATCTATACATATTACTATTCTTTAATATGCCATATTATTCATTTTGGGTTTGCTCATACATTCCTTGATATTCCATAACCTTATATATTAAATATTTAAATGAAGTAATGAATTGGACCCCAATTATTTATTCACATACTTTAAGAAAACAAGAGCCAACACTATAAAAATATTAAAGACCATAGCTTGCAAGATTAATGGAACCTTTAAAATAGTCAACTTCCTCACAGAAAGTAATTTAAACTCTAGCATATAATTTTGAAAATATAAATACTCTATGATTAGAAACAGACATAAGATAAAAAATAAGTTGTTTGAGAACTTTCATCTTTAAATAACCTGGCATAGGGAGTACTAGATCTAACGTACCATTAAGCTATAAGGCCATACTTAAGTCACTTCTATGGGAGAGGTCTCAATCCACAGTGTTAGAAACAGGGTTATAATGAAATGACTTATTGAGGGACCATCACATGTAGACCACAGGAATGCCCCTCCCTACTCCTGAATAGAAAACACATGACCAAAGAACTGCCAAATCATAGGTTACCTAATTATCTATCTATCTATCTATCTATCTATCTATCTATCTATCTATCATCTATCTAAACTAAATCAATAAAATATTGAAAGAGTACACATTGGTTTTCAATAGGTAAGGGTGTGTGATATACCTTCTGCGGAAGACAGTTCTCAGGGCAAGCGTGAAATAAGCTTAAATATATCTTGCAAGTGTGTCAGAGGAAAGCGAGAAATCCTCAGAAACACACTTTGGAAAGTTATTAAGAAGCAGTAATGGTGAGACACTAGAGTAGATTTTCATGAATTCCTGCTGCTGAAATTGCTGGAATTATCTTAGACCTAGAATTTTTATCTACTTCTGGTACCTCTAAGGCCACATACCAATATATTTTGCAAGCTAAGATTGTAATTAGCTTCTCATTTACCTCTATAATAAATGATCACCAACTTGAGCTATCTTGAGTGAGTTTCTTTTCCTTATAGCCAATGGAAGCCCAGCAAAAGTATTCATTCATAAGTACTTTTTTTATCCCCTGGAGTGTACAGTGGACTATGATTGATGATATGGAATATATATGTATATTCAAAAATAAATTGTGCAGAATTTGTATCCTCAAGAAACTTGCCATCTAATAGAGAAAGAAAACTATAGAAATATCCTGAACTTAATATTAAACAAATCGTAAAACTCCTGAAAAAAGGAAAGGTCAAAGGTCACAATAAAAGGTTTCTTATTTTTCCTGTGTTATATTTTGTTGATTACACTTCATATACAGGGTGGTGCAAGAGTAGGTTTACAGTTGTGAATACCAAAGCAATTTACTGTTGAATTATTATTTATTAATTAATGTATTATTTTCCATACAAATTATAAACCTACTTTTGCCCCACCATGTATGATAGCTAAAAGTAGTGCTTGATATTGAACACTGAACTAAGTAGAGACTAGAAAAAGTTATCAAGAAGGAAAATTTGGTTTTCCTCTCATATTCAGTAGCTAAAAGTAATAGGAAACTGACTAGATAGCCTGATAGTGTGATTTTATTTTCCGGAAAATAAATATGATCACTGCCCCAATACAATTAATGGCAAACTACCTAAGTTTTACATCCTAAAAGTGTTACCTTTAAGTATTATATCGTATTTTGTGAAGTGTATCTCTTTAAAAAATCAGCTTTCACAAAAATCTTTTTCACGAAACTAGAAAAAAGACTTTTGCTAAACATGGCAGTTGTTCAGAGCTTGCTATCGTCTATCTGCGGGCACTATAGGAATTATCTGAAGTCATCATAGTCATGAGCAATTATGAGTGAAGACCACTCTGATTGCACTGACAAGACAAGGAGAAGCAGGTTAAGAGAACAGCAGATGGGATTCAGATTAAATTATTAGAAAGACATTTCAACTCTAACTGAAATATGCTTTTTTGGAAAGAAAAAAAACACCCTTTCCCCAGAAATTTCTGAGGACAACGAAGACTACAGAATAATGCTTCTCAGAAACAGAAGAGGGGCTTAAGGTTTTCCATTTGAATTAACTTCTGATTCTGATGTTAAATGTATATTTTTTATAAAAGCCACTCATACACTTGAGCAATAATAGCACCCTTTGCAGCAATAAGTTAAATATATGTGTGAAGGTGCCTATAGATACATAGTCACAGCGACTTAACTAGCTTTTCAAAACAGCTCTACAAGTACTTCTTGAAAGCACAGTATTTGTTTTAGATGTTTACTAATCCATTCATGAGATAGTCATTGATTGCTGGTTATGTGTTATACACTGAGATGGATGCTGTAAAGATACAAAGGTAATCTGTACTGTATTATAGGAAAAGGTATCAACTAAACTTAGTGCCCTGAGATATTGTCTTTGTGCGTCACTTCTTCCAGTGGCCAAGGGACCAGTTTTATTAAAGTAGCTTGTCTTTTTTCCTCATTGTTGTTTTTAAATTATGGCATTCAAACAAACAATCCTAATTATGGAAACAAAAGAAAAAAAACCATGTACTCTCTACTGTACAAAATCCCATATGTTTCACAATGAGGACCCCCTACAAGCAAAACAAATTGACTCAAGCTAAGTTATAATATCCAATAACACCTTTATTTTTATACAATCAACACTTCTTTAATTTTAGAGTCAAGCCATTGAAATGACTAATTAAAATATTATTAAATTGAGTATATAATGGAATGGTGTATAGATCTAAATGGGCTTTTAATAATCTTGAATTTTTGTTTTACTTTGCAATAAAAAGTGAAAAATGTGAATGCAATTAAGAGTCCTCACACACTGTACAGTGCAGAGAGTTGGGATTAGAGAGTTTATGAAAGCAATCTAGCTTTATATAAATAAAAACAATAGGGATGATGAGTTCTTTAAAAAGAATGAATCAGACAGATAATCACAATTTAGCATTCAGAAATGTGAGCCATAAAAAGAACCAAATGGATAAAATAGTCTTCCCACTGAGCATCATATTTTGTATTATCTTGTACAGAAGATGAAATTTACAGAAGAAACATTTTACCTTTAATGAACTCTAATTTTGATAATCGAGTTGCCAATTAACAGAGTAATTGCAAGGGTAGATTAATGTCACAATTCTCATGCAGTTATCTTACAGCCACTCTCTGTGCATGTAGTAAATATGCAGAGCACATTTTTTTCTTTAGCATTTCCTCAACCCAGATTTTGCCTTCGTGTAATTGACAAATTTGGAGGGCACATTTTACTGCAGGAGCCTGAGGACCCGATCCTATCATTAAAAGCACCCCAGGAAGAAAAATTCAAATGCAAATTTCAACTGACCTTTTCGGAAACAACTCATATTATTTTGCATCAGTAGCCACTAGAGATTTGTCTGGCTATATATGGATTTCCACATCTGTCAGCTATAAGTGCACTTCATCTGTCTGCTACATCAGAGAGCCAGAAATAGATGACAGTGATCAAGCCTTTGAGCTTCTCATAAATTAGCCACATCATGAGGTAAAGTTAGTTTCTCCACTGGCCTTTCATTCTAAAGGTTTATCCCTAAGAAACTTAGAGAAAAAAAATACATCAGAAAGGCAAATGGAGTCTGACTTCTTATTTTTTGTATTTTTTTCTTCTTCTTCTTGGAATAGAATGCTGACCAAACAGCCTGTTTGTGCATAGGTCCTGCTGGGAGAATGGAGCATAAATAACTCTTGTTTGCAGCTACCTAAGTCCTGCTACCGAAACACAAAGGCAGCAAGAGAGTTATAATGAACTTCACCTGGGCCCAGGTTCCCCTACCGATCCCTGTCCCTAGCCTCCTACTGTTTCCTTTCCTGTGTACTGATTTAAGAAAATAAAATCTTACTCCCCCTTGGACAAGAGTCCAGGGAAATATGCACAGTAGCTGCTAGGGTGGAAAATGTATTGATTTATTCCCCTTATTCTCTTCCATCTCCAGTCTTTATTAAATATCCGATCTGATGAGCTAGGGAAGTACAGCTACCTGTATCAGGGAGCACACTTCTGCTTAAAATTTGGCTTAAAAGTTTGACCATTACACTTCATAAAATATTTTCTAAACTAAGATTAAAGAAGAGTATGACATCGCTGAGTCACTCTGTATCATCTGGGAATTATTTTCCACAGTGTGATAACGAGGAAAGAAAGAGGGGAGAGGTAAAAAAGGGGCCATGAAATGTCATGATGTAGAAAGTTCAAGAAAAAAATATTTTTCACTTAGCCCTGTAACTAGAGTCTTCTTCCCCCCTTTGAGGTGTTGTTAAAAGATGGAAGCTGTATTATTAAACACAGGAGAGAATAAAATAAGTTTAAAATCTGGATCCCTACCATTATGTTTAGTGCTGCCTAGCAACAGGAACCTGACCCCAGTGGTCAGAATGTGTCTTATGCTGCCTGACACTTAAAGTTGCTCAGTGTTGAATATTACTTGAACAGTTACAGAGTTCCTTAGCTAGAAGTCTCATATTTTATCCTATATGTACAAGACTAAATAACTGCAGTACGTAAAGAGTTTGATCTTTACTCTTTCAAAGATGTTAAACTTATTCTTAATGACCTTGTTTTTATGTTGGGTTTAGGGAGTTTCAAGGAGAAATATAGGTATGTAGCACAAAACCAGCTCATTCGAATTCATTATATGGTTGTTAACATTGCACTTCTTGGCAAGCCAAGGGACTCTTGATGCATGCCAAATGCCATTTTCTAGGCCAAACACTCTTAGTGTAATATCATCAACTCCTTCTACATTAAGGTTAATAATTAAGCAGGGCTTCCAAACTCATGCAAATGTATTTAATATGATTAATCAGAGCAAGTATATGAACTATCACTCAGTACCCACTGCCCTTACAAACGTAAAATCTACATCAATAATATTTTTACCTTTTCTCTAACTATGAGACAATCTAGTATTATTTCCAGTGTTGTTAATAAAAATCTTCAAATGTCCACTTTTTAGGCTAGGTGGAATTTAACTTGGGTAAAATAGAAGAAGAAAGAGGGAAAGAAAATCCATTTGATGATACCACCAATTACTTTGTGAAATACATCTATTTTTAATTCTCAAATGATATTTCCATTAACATCCCCTTTTACTTTAGAATATTTTCCCTCAGAAACAGATTTGTCTGTTCTGAGAAAGTTCAAGATATATTCTTCAGATTCTCAGGGAAGTATGTCTTCACCTAAGAGGTATTATTTAAATCCTTTATGTCCTTAATTACTCAAGGAGAACTATTAGTATGATTTCTAACACTAAAGATTTACTTTGCTTGTTTTTCACCTTTATGTTAATGGAATTGTATAGTAGGTATTCTTTTTTTATCTATCTTCTTTGGGGAAACATTGTGTAATCAGAATTATACATGTTGCATAAAACTGTCATTCATTCACTTTCATAGCTGTTACTTATTCTCTTTATTGTTGTGTAAATAAACCATATGAATAATCAAAATGTATATTTTTATTCTACTATTGACGGATTTGTGAATTATCTCATTGTTTTTTGGCCATTATTATTCATGTTGCTACAGATATCATTGTACTTACATCTAAATGCTTAGGTGTAACCCTTTTTGTAGGATATATACTTTTAAATGAAACTAAGTTGTACCACATGAATATGAACTTTAGTAGTTACTATCAAGCCTTTTCATAAGTATATGTGCCAATTGAAATCTCCATAAGTTTTAGTGTATAGTTGTCCCCATCGCTCCAGTCCTTGTCAATACTTAATATTGTCAGTTCTTTAACTTGAGCCATTCACATAGGTACATAATACTATCTCATTTAGTTGTAACACTTGTGGTTTCTTCACAACTAACTTAAGATTAATTCCCTTTCATATATTTATTTTGTCAAGTGCCTGTTTGTGACTTGTATCATTTTCAATCCTTTACATATTGATCTTTGACGTTTTTACATAATTTGTACACAAACCCTAAGTCCCTTGTACACTTTACAAATATCTTCTCTTGCTCCACCAGGTGCCTTTTTACTCTGTTAACATTTCATAAAGAGATATTCTTAATTTTTATTTAGTACAACTGAACAATCATTTCCTTTAAGGTAGGTGCTTTTTGTGTTCTGCGGAAGGAATCTACATTTATCCCAAGGTCATAAAAATATTGTCCTGTATTTTCTTATAGGAATGTTATTGTTTAGCTTTTAAATTTAGATCTATAATACACTAGGACTTGATTTTCTATATGATGTAAGATAGAGGCCAAGTTTAATTTTATTCCAATATGGATATTCAGCAGATCCTATATTATTTATTGGAAAAACTGTTCTTTTCTAATTGCTGTGCAATACAACCTTTGCCATAAACCAAGTGGCGACATTGATAATGTCTAAGAACATTTTTGGGTGTCACACCTGGGTGAGGACAAGGTGATATTGGCATCCAGAGAGTAGAGATGAGGGATAATACTAAACATCCTACTAAGTACAGTACACTCCCCCACACACAGCAAAGATGTATCTGCCTACAAATACTCATGAAGTTGCAAAACACTGAGTGTGAACCTATATGAAATATTGAAATAAAGCTGATAAAAAAGCAAAAGTCCTTGTTTTAGTCCTATCTCAAAGGGAAAAAATTCAATATTTCACCATTAAATAGGACATTTGCATTGTTTATGTAGATAACATGTATAAGATTTTTAAAAAATAACTTCTATTTTTGGTTTGCTAAGTTATCCTTAATGGATATAAATACTTATCAAATGCTTTTTATGCACATATGCTGATAATCATATGATTTTTCTTCTTTATACTATTAATGTAGTGAATTAAACTAATTTTTCAACTGTTGAACTAGTCTTACATTCTTAGAATAATAATTCATCTCTGAGCCACTGGGCCTTCCCCGCCCCCTCACTTTTGGGAAGCTTTTAATAATAGATGCAATTTGTTTAATATTACATATTAAAATGTAAAATACATAGTCAGTATACTTTCTATTTTTCTAAAGTTAATTTTGGTCAACTGTATTGTTTCAGCAGCTTAACCTTATAATCTATATTTGAAAATCTATATGGGAAATTGAATTCACCATCATTGAGTTGTTTATAATAACTTTATGATCTCTTTAATGTACATAAGATTTGTCAGAATTCCTTTTTCACCGCTTATAAGGATTATCTGTACTTTTAATTGTTTTAATCAGGAAACAAAATGAGTGAATAAAGAAATATTAAAACAGAAAATTTAACATATTGTTAAGGATAATAGAGAAATCTAGAAAAACCATTTATGTTAGAAGAGCTCTGTGTTAAGTAGAAAGAATTTAGACCTTTGAACCTCAATACATATTACATTATTTTAATTTAAATAGTAAAAATTCACCACACCAAAAAAAAACACAAAAAAACAAGGAGAAAGTATACAACCTTATGCCACAATTCAAAAAGTATAAACCAAAGTAAGAAACCAAAATCTTAGTAGCTGAGGTTGAGTGGAGTGCTGCAGGTGTTTGCGTGTAAGAGATGCACAAATGATAAGGCACAGGAAAATCCCAGCACACTTCTATTTATCCCCCCTTTCCCACCTCCCCTGGCCCTACAAAGCTACAGAAAGTGGATTTAAAGCTATATCTTTCCCCCAAACAATGATTTAATACTTTTCTGATGTGATGGATGTAAAAAAAAATTCACAAATATGTCTATGACAAATAAAGCAATTAGCATATCTGCTCATTAATTAAAACAAAGAATTGCAAAAAACATGACACTGAAACTCTGTAAACATATAATATGGTACATAAATATTTTATAAAGTATAATACAAATAAGCCTGGATAATCTTCATGCTAAAGGAGTCTAATAAAAATATGGATTCAATGAAGCAGGGCGATAACAAAACAACAAATTTTGATGAAAAATTAGAATGAAACATTGTCATTATAAAATGAATTAGTCCATCGGGTGTGGTTCAGTGGTTGAGCATCAACCTATGAACCAGGAGGTCATGGTTTGATTCCTGATCAGGGCGCATGCTTGGGTTGCAGGCTTGATCCTCAGTGTGGGGCATGCAGGAAGCAGATGATCAATGATTCTCTCTCATCATTGATGTTTCTATCTTTCTCTTTCCCCCTTCCTCTCTAAAATCAATAAAAATATATTTTTAAAAAATTAAAATTAAATTAATTAATAATTGGGTACAGCAATTATTGAGAAGGTACGGTTAAAACCAAATTATACACATAGGTAAAAGGCTTGAGGTAATAACAATGAGCATAGGAAAAAATGCAATTATTTAAACAGTTACAGAGGATTGTTGAGACACATATTCATATGTATCTTGTTTATATAACATATTAACATTTGCATATACACACACATGTATGTGTGAACAAGTGTGGAGAGACAGATACAATGAAAAATCAACAGAAAACTTGACATTTTGAACAAAAAATATATTTAGAGGCATGATAGAGTGACATTTCCCTTAAATAAAGTATGAAATGTGCCACATTAAAAATATAAAGAATAACTTGCTTTCAAACAGAAAAGAAACAAAACAATTAATAAGAATTTTTTTTCAAATTCAAGAATAAGGAGAATTATTTAGAGATTTAGTAGAAAGAATAAAAGATCAGCTACAAGAAGAGAAAAATAGAGTTAGCTTCAAACTTTGGCACAGCAATTTTCTATGCCAACGAAAATTGAACAATGTCTCCGGTTCTGAGAAGACAATTTGATCCATGAGTATTATGCTTAGTCAAATTGTCATTCAAGGTATAAATCAACAGACAGACATTTTAAAGATGAAATAACTCAAGGAAATACCACCCAGGGGTCCCTATTGAGAAACCACTTGGCAAGTAAGTCAGTCGAATAAAAATATATAACTCAAGAAAGAAGAAACCATAGTTTAAACCGGGTGTGAAACTAAGATCCACTTTATAGAACTTAAAGAAAACTTAAAAAAATGTTTACAGAACAAAATCTAGATGCGATACATTTTGAAAAATCATTATATATCTGGTTGCAGAAGGAGAGAAAAAGAAAGTATCTAAGAACTAGAAATCAATTTCTATGAGCAAGAGGTCAATTAACATTACAAAGGATACATGCAGTGCAAAGAACAACAGAATGATATTAATTCATTATGTTCTTGATACATATTTTTTAACTTCACCTAAGATACCTATTTTAGACAGTAATATATTTTCTTGGTAAAACACTATCTAGGTTCTTACAGTTTCACATCTGTGTTTTTTCTTCAAAAACAACAACAGCCCAAATTAAGTGTAATGTGATATTTTTATTAAAATCTATATATAGCATGTTCCCCTTTTTATGCTATTAATTTGGTTTTCATGTCTGCCTCTCTATACTTCAACATGTAAGTCTGTAGAGATAAGTGTCTGAAAAGATGTTTGGTACATATTAGGAAAGGTTATTATTTGTGGTAAGGTGGTAGTGTCTTATCACCTTAAGTAAGTGTCTTACTTACTTTTTAATATTTTCTATTATTGTCTAATTTTAAATAATAAACATTTGACACTTTATAGAAATAATACCCTTGGGATAATATAAAAAGAAATGTTAGGTTACAAAGAAAGAATGATATAAATTTGCTAGCAATATTAAATAATATTTTTAAACACAGAATTTTACTGTATGGCATACCATTTTATCAGATGGAAAGGTCTAATCGCATAAAGAGTATCTTATAGAGAACCAATATGGCAGCGTAAGTAAACACCTATACTAACTGCCTCCCACAACCACATCAAAATTACAACTAAAACACGGAACAACCATCATTCAGAACCACCTGAAAGTTGGCGAATTGGAAGTCCTACAATTAGAGAAGTAAAGAAGAAAGCACACTGAGACTGGTAGGAAGGGTATAGAGCAGGAATATGCTGGTCTGACACCCACGTGTGGTGCTTTTTTAATCAGGAGCCTTCCGTGAGGAGCAAGGGGTCCCAGCTCCATAGCAGACCCCCAGCCCAGGATTCCAGAGCTGGGAAGAGAAGTCCCTGTAACTTTGAGCTGTAAAAACCCATGGGGATAAAAATGAAAGCATAATTATAAAGATAATTTCTAGTTTGAAGTTCAACAAATTCCCTTAGTATGATTTTTGTCCTTTGAAGGAAAAAGTCCTTTGCTGTCTGGGTTGCAGAGCCATACCTCTGCTTCAGGTCAAAACTGCTGTCCTTGCAGCTACCTGCATTGTAAATTGCTAGCATCGTACCAAATGTTCCAAAAGGAACACTATAAATTAACTTGCTTGTTCTAGGCTCTTAGCAACATGTTCCACATTCCTGAACTAAGCATTTCATCTCATTTAGCTTATTCCAGTTTCTCTCTATTCTTACTCCCTAACTTCTATTCCATTATACCCGTTGACAGTTCTGATGCCCCAGCTTGATTATCAGGGACTCCCATTCTCTCATTTCTAGATTGTCATCCTCCACTATGTCCACCCATCCCATTTGCAGGGTATTCTTCCTCTTAAGCAAGAGCAAACCCAATAGCAGCTCTGCACCTTGATTGTGGTGCAATCTCTTTAGTCTCACCCAGACTCAATGTGTCCCTCAATCTAAAGTGGCTCCAGGAAAGGAAATTTTATCTCCTTCAAGTGCACACTCTTTTGCCTGGCCTCAGGGTAAATTAGTAGAGCTAGGTCAGGATATACAGGCTACCTTTCTTGATGTTAAGTGACTTGTAGAAACAGCACACACCCTCTAGCTGTTTTGTAGGCAGTGTTTCTTAGGGTTAAGTCACATTAACATTTCAAATTCTCCCTTGTTAACATAAATTGGAAAAACAACAACATGGGATTTTTAAAAAAGAGTAGTTGGAAAGCATCTTTTTCTTCATGATAATACAATTTCCTGATTTTTTTTCTTGGAATAATCCAGCATACAGGTCTCTTGAAATAAAATGACTTGAGACTGAAAATAAACATGTTTTTATACTCATAGCCAGTTGCCAAGGACAGTGAAGAGAGTAGAAAGGTCTCACCCCATCAATGGTCCTAAATATATAGACTCTAGACTGAAATTCCAATGAAATTCTTTACAACTCATAGAAGGAGATACTCACATTATAAAACTTTCCGAATGGGACCCCCATAAATGCAGAATTGAGACTCCACCTCTGTTCATCAGAGCACATGGGTTTCTAGCTTTCTGGTAGTATTTGATTTTTATTTCCTACAAAAATAGTTTATAATGTTAACAATTTAAAAAATCTATTACATGTAGACTGACTGAACTACCTATTTTGCATAGGATGATGCCAATTTAAGACTCTTGTGTCTGTGAAATTATTAAAGGTGTCTTTGCAAAGGTTGCTTGATATATTGTATGGTTAGCTAACAAGGCTTTGATGACTAGTACTGTATGTTCCAAAGTAACTTGCAGAAATAGTGCTCCATGAACCATATGTTTAAAAGTATAATATTTACCTATCTGAAGGCATACAATGTGTTTTTCTATTCAAAGAGGACTTTTTCAAGGAAAGAAAGAAAAAAAAAAAACCTCTCAGCAGAGGCCCTGGGTATGAATATTTAGATTCCATGATTAGATTCCTTTGAAAATGTCACATTGGTTATTACCGCTGCACTGTGCAAATTGCATTCCTCTCCCTAGAGGTCATGAAACAAGAGGAACAATAGTTTATCATCCACTTCACAAATAGATGTAGTACCCAGCTAACAACCTCCTAGGGAATCTTCTCACATACTTGGTGTGGAAAGGACGGACACATGTCAAACCTTGTCACCTCTCTTGTATTTGAGTACAAAGTGTAGCAAACTAAGTCTTTGGCTTTTCTGGGAACAAATAACACAGTGTTGGATTAATGGAGAGACATTTAATTTTCAGTTTGCAAATCAAAACTATATCTGTAGCAAATCCTACCACAATGGTATTCAAATCATATGTTAATGGCTTGAAACATCTGCAATACTGCAACTCGTTCTAAAAACCCTGCTGGTTTGCAGCACTGATGGGAAACAGCATGTAAGCTCCAGGGAAAACTGCTCTGTGAAAAATGGAACACCCCCTCTTACCCGTTCACTTTCTCCCCACTTCATGATACCCATATTGTTCACAAAGTATTGTTAGAAAGGAACTTCCAACTCTTCCCAGAGTTTGCAAACCCATCGAGAATCTAATTAGGACAGGCTACCCTTTAAAGCTATAATAATAATAATAATAATAATAATAATAATAATAATAAATCATCTAACATAAAGAAAAGTCTAGAATAATCCCAAGAATTAAACAAAAAACCTAATAATCTTTTTGTGATTGATTTATCACTGCACCAGTTATGATTTAAATCGACTTCTTCTCTGATAGGAAATTAACTATACCTACATAGGTTGGTATGGGAAGAGAAGTCACAGTTAGATAAGTATAGAGAATTGTGAACACTATGAATAGCTTATTCTACATTTATTTATTTTATATAAAAGAATGGCTTATTTATAAAACTGAAGATGAATCCTTAACTGAATTGTCTATAAACAAAAGCTGACATGTTTATACATGTATAATCTAGCAATTAGAACAATATAAAGATAAAGAAGAAGAAAAGAAAAAAAAACTAAGATGGGCAATAAGACCATAAAAAAGAATCATCTGGACATTTTAAATAATGTCATGGTGCCAGGCCTACCCAAGTATTTCCAGGGAATTTAAAGAATCTGAATGAACTGCTTATGGAATGGAGATATGCCAGAGGACTGGTTTTGTGCCCTGGTTTTACAATGGCAGCAAAGGATCAGTTCTGGAAAGTTCCAAAAAGTGCTGGATTAAAGCTTATGGCACAATTCTACATCGAACTATTTCACCTGTACAAAATTAGAAAAACAAAAGCATAATATTAAGGATGGCCTGAAGTTCTCTCTTTCATGATTTCTAAACTAACTGGAAGTCACACAAAATAAAATTAGGTTGCTGAGCAACTTTATGCTTTTATTTCTAAGGTGCCTGTTCAGTCCACACAGCGTTGAAATTACATTTCATTTCTCACATTACCTTCCTGAGATATGGAGCTGTTTCTGGGGAAGACGGTGGTGAAGAGGAGAGAGATGCAGTACTATGTCACTCCCAGAACCAAACTATCTCATGTATGTGGTTTTTAACTTGTCTCTCCCACTGGGTGCATCTCTTGCAAAATAAATGGAAGGCATTGCTTCTATTACTGCATTTAAAAAAAATCTCAGGGCCCTCCTCCCTGAGTGTCAATTTTCTCAGTGATAATCACAACCTGGCTATTAGCTACCCAATAAATCTCTAATATATTTTCTTGTCATTATCTAAGACCAACTGTGTGCTTATGAGCAATCCAACTTGGCCCTTTGGGTAAAGATTTTCCATCCTCCTTTTGGCACCAGAGGTTTTACAGTACATGCTGCCTTGGCCAGAGTGGCTCACTTGGTTGAATGTTGTCTCATGCACCAAGAGGTCACCAGTTGATTCCCAGTGAGGACACATGCCTGGGTTTCAGGCTCAATCCCTGGCAGGGGGTGTGCAGGAGGCAGCCAATCGATATTTCTCTCTCTCTTTCTCTCTCTCTCTCTCTCTCTCTCTCTCTCTCTCATCAATAAAAACATATTAAATAAATAAATAAACAACAAAGTACATGCTAATGGCCTCCTCGTTTGCTTCATCCCAAAATTCCAGCTTCTCTATTGCGTACCATGCTTTACAGGACTTGGAAAAAGTGTTCCCTGTGATGGTCTGGTGCTGGAATTTCCAGAAAAGTCTTCCAGTCTCCTCTTTTCTTATGTTGCCGGGTTCTATTGGTCCTTCTTGTTTTTGAAGCAACTAAAGTGAGGCTCTGACAATAATGTTGGTGAACTAAATGATTAATTCAAAAATGAAATTGTTTTAGTAAGAATCTTATCCCTTCTCCAATTTGAATAATGGTGCATATTGGTTTCACAAATATTTTCTTTCCTAAGTACACAGCTAATAAATACTAAAGCTAGAAATTCCGTTCTACAATCCTATGGTTTCAAATCCAAACATTTACATAATATTGCACCATCGCTCATTAATTTAAAAGTGATGGAACTGTTTTGATACAAACATACATATAAAATTATAGATTGTTACTCATTTAGTTGATAAAATATGCAATTGGTTCATAGTGTTTTTAACTATATTCCTTCTTTTCTTTCCTTTATTTATATGTAGCTTATCAAATGCATGAATAATATTTGTTCTTTTGTACGCATATTGAAAATATAAATCTAGTAGTCTTTTGGAGTCTATAAAGTTTATGAAAAAAGCATAAAACTGAATACTGATTTCATTTACTTTTCTAGCTCTTTATCTTTTAATAGGAAGTTTGATTTCTGATAAATAAGCATGAGTGAATTCTTTTATTTTAAATACTAGAGGCCCAATGCACAATAATGTGCAAAATTCATGCAAGAGTAGGCCTTTTTTTTTTCTTCCCCTGGCTGCCGGCACCAGCTTTCCTCCGGCACCCAGGACCCAGGCTTCCCTTCTCCAGCCACCGGCAGGCACCTAGGACCCGGACTTCCCTCCCTCTGGCCAGCTCCTGGCACCTGGGACCTCAGGTGGCTTCGCCCGGGCCCCGGCTTTGTCAGGAAGGACGTATGGAATGACATCTGGAAGACATCCGGTCTATTTGGTCTAATTAACATATTACCCTTTTATTAGTATAGATGCTCATTTATTACCTGCCCATAATATTTTGAGCCTATCTTGTTGAACAAAGAAAATAGAGTTGGGACAGTTCACAAAGGGAGAGCATGGGATGAAATGGTAGTGGGTGGAGGGAGGGAGGAACAGTTAATGACCTCATAACCCTATTTTCCCCAAATTTGAAACTTCTTTTTTGGGCTCATTATGATGAAGAAATAATCATCCCATTCTGTTGATTTGGCCAATGAAAAGTGAGAGGAAGTGGCATGTGACACTATCCTGCAGAAGCTTTAAGAACTACTGGTTAATCCACTAGTCCACTCATCTATGTCTAAGATAAGGGATGCTCCATTCCTCTGGGCTCTGGAGTGAGGAGTTAAACTGACTCATGATGGATGGAGTAGCATGAGTAAGAAATAAATGGTTATTGTGAAGCCACTGAGATTTGTGGTGTCATTTATTACCACAATCTGATTTAGCTAAGCTTATTATACAAAAAGTGATACCCAAAAGTGAAATACTGCTCTAATCAGGTATCTATATATCTATATATTATACAAATATCTACATATCTCTATATTATACATATATACATATATACATATCTATATCTAATCTATATATAGATATATATGCTTTTGAGTGTCAGATGGTAGGTGATGAAGAAATTATTAATGAAGGCTGGAAAGATGGTGATATGCTTGCATGGCAAAACAATTAGTAAAGCTATCATCTGCTGTAGCTTAGAAAGCAGATGATGTATCTAATATATATTTTGGCTTTGGTTGTAGGAATGGGAAAACAGGATATTAATAGCTTGAGTGGGTTGCATTAGACAAGGCACTACAAATTAAATTGGTTCAGAAAAGACTTGAACGGATTGCAAACACATTGGAAAACAATTGAGAAAGTCCTGAAATTCCAGGAAATGTGGGGTAGAAGATGTAACTGGTTGCCATTTCCAAAATCTAAGATATAACCAAGAAGGACTTTGAAAAACTATGGCTGATTAAAACTCAGTCTCCCTGAGAGTAAGGAGAAAATCAAGGCATTTTTGTAACTTAAAAAAGAAAGGGAGGAAGGAAGGAAGAACCCATGGGTATCTAGGTACCCAACAAATCCTTTGAATTAGTTAAAATGACCCAAGTAAGAAACTAAAAGTATAGCTATCCTTAAAAAAAAAGTAATAGTCCTGGCCAGAACCTCAGTGGTTAGAGTGTTGGCTGAACACTGAAATGTAACAGGTTTGATTCCTGGTCAAGGTCACATACCTGAACTGCAGGTTTGGTCCTGGCCCCAGTCGAGGTGCATATAAGAGGCAACCAATCGATGTGTCTCCCTCACATTGATGTTTCTCTCTCTCTCTCTCTCTCTCTCTCTCTCTCTCTCTCTCATTCCTCTCTCTTCTTCCCCCTCCCTCCCTCCTACTTCTCAAAAAATAAATATAAATAATATCCTAGGCCCTATAGTTAGTGGTCGGCAAACTGTGGCTCAACAAACCACGGCTCGTGAGCCACATGCGGCTCTTTGGCCCCTTGAGTGAGGCTCTTCCACAAAATGCCAGCTCTTCCACAAAATACCAACTTCTGCGCATGGGCCACGAAGTTTCAATCACACTGTATGTGCCCACCCACACGTGGTATTTTGTGGAAGAGCCACACTCAAGAGGCCAAAGAGCGCATGTGGCTCGCGAGCCGTGGTTTGCCGGCCACGGTCTAGGGCAGTGATGGCGAACCTATGACACGCGTGTCAGAGGTGACACGCGAACTCATTTTTTGGTTGATTTTTCTTTGTTAAATGGCATTTAAATATATAAAATAAATATAAAAAATATAAGTCTTTGTTTTACTATGGTTGCAAATGTCAAAAAATTTCTATATGTGACACGGCACCAGAGTTAAGTTAGGGTTTTTCAAAATGCTGACACGCCGAGCTCAAAAGGTTCACCATCACTGGTCTAGGGTGAGGATTAACAACAACAAAAGATCAACTCAAATTGCCAGCAAAATAAATTGAGAGAGAGAGAGGGAAAGAGAAAGAGAAACTTGTTGTATTTAAAATGTGGGGTTTGGCTATTTATATGCAGAGCTAATGGTAACCAAATACGTAGATAAAAAGTTACCTCAAGTTATTATTTTTTTAAAACAGCACTGATTATTTTATTATCTCCATTGTTTTCTTTTTAAAAAAATTTTTTTATAGATTAAGTTATTACATATGTGTCCTTATCCTCACGTTACCCCCCAGCTCCCCCATACCCACACCCGAAGAACCACCAGACTAAAACATACAGTAACTCATTACTCACAAATCGACTTGCATTCTCCACCTGGTACTGGCTAGAAGCAGGCTGAGAAATCTGCTCAGCCCCCACGGAAGACATATTTTCTAATTTCCTTTCAGGTGTAACCACAATGGCAAATTGAAAAGAAAGCAACTTCCAGTGAGCAAACCCCAGAGCCATGGGAACAGCTGGTGGGGAGCTACTGCCAGTGAGATGAACCCAAGCCTGGCCCCTTCCCTCCACTCCCTTTCTTTTCTAGGTACCCACTTTAACTCAGTTTGGAGATGAGAACTCTGATACTCCCTCTAGAGGCCACTAAGCGTGACTGCAAGTCCTGGTTTGCCTGGGATAAACCTGCTTTGCACCAGGTGTTCAAGCAAAATTATTAATAACATCCCTTTTCACTCTGAAAAGTGCCAAGGTTTAGACGACACATTATAGAGTGCCCTATTCTGAGTTGGAGTTACCCTGTTCAAACCTTTTCACCCCCAAGTTCAAAGTAAAGAAATAAAATTTAATCCTATTACGTCCTAGAGTGCTGAACAAAAGCAGAACAATTACAGATTTTTTCCCCCCTGATGAGTTAGGATGGTTATTTAATCTGGTCTATTAAAAAATAAAACCTGTGAGACACAACTTCCTCAACTGGACAAAAAAGGAAATGAAGTCAATATTGATAGTAAATTACAACGAGTGCCGAATTGCTCTCCATTTTTCGGACCTAAAGACCCTGAAAAGGTTCCATACGAGACAAAAAAGATATATGGGAATGTCTCTGCCTTAGAGAGACTCCCGCACTGAGTTCCACTGTGCTGCCTCGGCATAAGCGGTCTTTACTGCTAGAGCAAATGAAAATGTAATCTGAGGGGAGTGAAAAACTTGGAAAATCCCACACTGTTAGTAAATTAGGTCTCTTAAAAAAGGAACATCCTGCCGAGCTCAAATAAATCAATGTGACTCTAAGAAACAACCCTGAAAGGTAAGTGCACTTTCAGGGTTATGTCTTTGTTCTCTTTCTTTCTGAGCTACTTGACTCATGTGGTGAAGAAAATTTCTCTTGATATTTTTTTCTTTCATGATCTACACGTTACTGAGCCTGATGGACTTAACTCACCAGAGCTTTAATTACAAAGCAATACAGTTGCTGCACAGAATGGCAACACTGTGCTACTGAACCAACTGGGCGGGAGATGAGGCTGGAATCTTGTATTCCCTTCGCTTCATAAAGATGAGAAACTGACCAGATGCCCTAACAGCAGGGCTTCTTTGTGCTAAAAGGTAATTAAACCTTACAAACAAATGTAGTGATTTGAGATCTTATAGAACCAGAACGGTTAACCTCGTTGAAAAAACACCAGCATGATCATATAGTACATAGAAGCTGAATGAGTCACTCGTAGAATTTTCAAATATTTCTCTTCCTTCTCATTATTTCTCCAAGTAAAAAATTAGTTGCCCTACTCGTTCCCTTGTTCAAATGAAATAATAGCTCAAAATTAGAAAATAAAGTACCTGCTAACTTATGTGAGGAAAACAGCTCCCTGAGATTCAAACTGTTCATACCTGTGTAGGATGAACAACTTCCCCAGTTTGCCTAAAGATTGTCCTGATTTTCACACTGAAAGTCCTGTGTGCCTGGAATACTTGCCAGGGGGGGAGGGGTGTCTTTAATTCAGAACTTTATGAAAAACATGGCTAATTTAATTGGAGTGATTTAAAACACAAAATGAAATCAAAAACATATCTATTGTGATACAATTAATTTAACCATAAATATATGCATAGGTATATGTAACAACATTTGACTATTAAATAAAGTTCTAATATCAATATCTTTTCCTTGTCACTCACTTAAAAAACTAGAACGAGCCACTATTGCTTAGAATGTTTTATTCATTTTTGTTCCATGAGTATCCCTTTGCTTCCTTCCAAGTTCTGCTGTCTTCCCTCTGCGGCTCACACTCCTTTCATCTCACATGGCTTGTGCTTTTCTCTTTCTGTTTATGAGGCCCATTGGCTTCCTGCCTGTCTGTCTCCTCTCAAAATCTCCCATTCTGTGACTCTGATCATACTACAGGGAAGGGATCTATGTTTTATATTTTGAGAAGCGACTAACTTCCTGATTGGCATCCAAATTGAAAACTGATTTTCCCCATTGGCCGGAATCACAGAAACCATTGTAAGTTCTATGGAACGTGTGTGATAGCGTTAAACAGACTTTTGGCCACAACAATTTTAGATGGCTCTCTTCTTAATGGTTTCCACTCAGCATCATGTGTGACACATGTGCTAGCCCTTAAGTATATGTTGTTTAAAACACCCATGTACACATATTGATTTCTTGTGTTTTCTTTTTAAATCAGCTTTTGCAATATATATTTGAGTGTTTATACACATTTTTAGTCAAATGTTATAACTTTCAAATACTTTCTGTAAAAGTAGTTTTGCCTGTTTCTCTCTTTTAAAAAATGACCATTTTATACACCAAAAGTCCCATGTTTTATTACTAATTGAGCA
The DNA here is from genome assembly GCF_000412655.1 of Myotis brandtii. Taxonomy (NCBI): domain Eukaryota; kingdom Metazoa; phylum Chordata; class Mammalia; order Chiroptera; family Vespertilionidae; genus Myotis; species Myotis brandtii. The sequence continues at coordinate 2,997,820 of NW_005364031.1, forward strand.
C
>NW_005364031.1:2997995-3049000 GCF_000412655.1 Myotis brandtii
CTTCAGCTGGCTTCCTCTCCACCAGACAAATACTCCTCATTATCAGTACAAATTAATTATTTGGATATTCTTGAATCTATGGATATTTAAAATTTTATTTCATCATAGGTAATTTTAAATCAAGATTACATCTAACTTTTTTTTGTTTGCTGATTTCTCATGATGAAATCAATATTTGTACCATATTATAAGATTTTAGTTGTGTTTTAAGCTATATTTGCATAAGAAAAGTAACTTCCTGATAGTAGTTTAACCTGGAAAATGGGATACATATAAAAAATTTGAATAGTGAAATTTGGCATCAAGCATAAAGGTTTCAAAATAAATTCAAAGTTCCATGTAGTTAATATAAACCATAAAAATTTAAAAATAGCCAAATAAACATCAACAACAAAACAGTAATAAGCTCTCTAGTTAACTCTATATGTAGCAACTATATATATAAAAAGCCAGCGACCAGAACACCAGGATGACCGGAATTACTGGTCACTATGACACACACTGTGGCTAGCCAACCGGCTGGATTGGATTGGGGGCAGGGCCAGCCCACCAACCTCCTGCAGCCCCACCTCCTGGCCGGCTCCATTCCCTAGCCAGCCCCGCCCCGGATTGGCCCCCTCACCCTGATCGGGGGTGGGGCAGGCTGGCCAACCTCCCACATCCCCTCCCCCCGCCAGCCTGGCCCTAATCAGCCCCCATCGGGCCAGGCCAGCCAGAGACCCCACCCATGCACAAATTCGTACACTGGGCCTCTAGTTATCATTATAAGAATATATCAAGGATGGGGAATATATTGAGTCTCTTTTTCTGTGTTAGTTTGGAAATATTTTGCCAAATCTAGGAAATCTTTCTTAAAACAAAGAAGCAAACAAAGTTTATTGCAAATGTCCTACATACCAAATAGAGAACATCAACTTTGATCTGTATCAACCAACAATCTGTATGTCCTAGCCACACACAGACCAACATGTTCAGGTATTGTATTCCTAAGGGGTTACAGGATTGACTTGAAAAAAAGGAAAAGGAAAAAATAGGTAAAAAGACAGCAATAATCTTTTCCAGATTAAATTACCATATTGAAACCTTATGATTTCTTTTGTTTATACCTGAAGATTTCTAAAACTCCTCAAGAGAATCGTCAGAGAACATAGAGCTGGTCTGCAAATTGATGGCGCTCACTTTGCCTGTCTAAAGGAGTTACAAGAACAGAGAAGATATCAATACAAAGTTGTAGCTAAGGAGAAAATGACCTGCAGGGCACTAATATTTTTTATTATGGCAACAATAACAACAAAAACATGAGATCTACCCTCTTAACAAATTTTTAAGTGTACAGTACAGTATTTTTAACTATTGGCATAATGCTATAGATCCCTAGAACATTTTCGTCTTGCATTACTGAAATTTATACCCATTCAACATCATCTTGTTTTAACTACTAAGACTTCAGGAGGCCTTTTAAACCCTGCTACTCAAAAGGCGGTCCTCAAACCAGCAGTTTCCGCACCCCCGGAGACCTGAGGAAAAGGCAGGGTCTCAGCCCCACCCTCAGACCTGCTGAACTGGAATCGCCTGGCCTGTGACCTCGATCCCCATCGGAAGGTACTTTATAGTTTAAAAACCATGGCTCTAAAATTGCTGCATTACTTTATGCCTCTCAGGAAAAAACCTTAGAGAGAGTAAACTCCTCTGTTGTGGCATAATATGATAAAATGTGTGAAAACAATGCGAATTTTTTAAATCTGTGGTTTGGGGCTACTGTTCTCATGGAGTCATTCTGAAGACGACACACAAATATTGCCTTTCAGAGAGGAATCTTTTTGCTTTCAGGAGACCTCTGAATTGCTGCCTCCTAAAGAGCCTACGCGTTTGTGGAGATAATCCTGTTTCTATGGATTTACCTGCAGCGTCTTCAGCCAGTGTTCCAAAATGTATCGATACCATTCAGTCCGGCCATGCAGTGCTGCTTCTTTATTTCCATTATTCTTTTTGTCGCTTTTTGCTCCGCTGCTGTATATACTGTATGTCCTGTAATACCAAACAATCCAGTGTGCAATTCTAAAAGCATCATTCACAACAAATAACTGCCTTGGTCCGATTTGAGAAAAACGCCATAAATGTGCTCTTTTATTCCCTCAAAGAGCTACAAGACAGGAAACACCACTGAAAGTCATTTTCTTCGGGAATCATTTATACACAGATTCAGGGAGCTATTTGGCAGAGACAGCTAGTTAGAATACGAATGTCGCCAGGCCGTCCTCTGAAGTGAGCAGGTGGAAAGCATGACAAGACAAATGCATTCTCCTCTTGACTTTGCATCAAGCTTACGTGGTTTCTCGATTCTTTGAACAGCACTTGGATTTCTGACTGTAGACAAAATATATATAACAAAGCTGGGCATGAAATCTCAACAAAAGTATAATGTAGAACGAACTTTCTCCCCACTTATCTTTTTTCTTCTTTCCTAAATCTATTTTTAATATTCCATCTTCTAAGTGATATTGGGCAATAAAATGACAAAATTCTAAAAACTTATGGTACATTATTAGTCTCTCATATTCACCACAATTAAGCTTTATTACTAGGCATTTTGTTCATCTTTTTTTTTTTTAATTAGAAAAGTAAAAGGTTCCCTAGAATCACTACTCAAAGAAGGACTCTTCATATTTTAACCATATTTTCTAAACTGAAAATTGAACATACAAGTAAGTGATGGGGTCTCTCTCTGCCTCTGTTTCATAGAGGAGGGGGAGCAGGAAAGTGGGTCGCTTCTTCGGACTGACAGCGGTGGGAAGGATCCAGGTCATGGATAATCCATTGGACTTCTGAGAATGCGAATGCGATCCCGTATTACATTTCTCATTACCTGGGTAGGCTGAGCCTATAAGCCCAGCCCATTTTCTAATCCTTTCAGAAGGCTAAATTGCTGGGAGCTTTGCAGGGTAGCCTCATGCACCTCATACTTCTAGCAATAGGGAATGACTTGTAGTGTTGGAAAAATCAGAAACTGGCAATAATTGTGTCTGTCTAGGACAAGTTTCTCTCAATGTTATAATAAACAGAAAATGTAAAATATAAGTGTCCTGGTAATCATAATAATTTAATAAGTAAAACAAATTACATCTTTGATCCAAAATCACTAGAATAGTAATGGAGTTCAAACTGTTAGCATTTAGACATTTTATCTAATCTCTTTAAGTTACTGATGTTCACGTTTTAAGTAAAGGTAATGCAACTCCATGGCAAAAACTTCTATAAAAATATTTAGAATTAGAGAAGTGACTTCTCTCTCCCATTTCAGGTGCAACTACTCCAGCTGCAACCATCATGCATTAACTTTTATCCCTTATAATGTTAAAAAAAAAAAGAAGCTATATACATGTAATATCTACATTAGGGGCCTTCTTGTGTTTTTAATAAAAGAATTAAACTTTGAAGAAAAGTGAAAGGAAAAGTTGTTCTTTTTTTAAAAAAAAAATAGCGGTATAGGTAAAACCTATGGGGATTCAATAGAACTTGAAAGACTACTTTTAAGTATTCTTGATCTAAATGATCTAAGGGGATTGTGAGAATTAATGAATAGTGGGTTGCAGACTAGGTCAACACAGAACTTCCCTACCCTATTACCCTGAAAAGTTTTTATTGTAGAAGCATATTCTTATCTCACTGTCTGATATTTGCATTTCAGTTGGATATTTGCATTTCAAATGGTCATTTAAATATAAGATAGTTTATGGAAATCTAATAAAATTACAGAAATACAGGCATTCATTTTTCAAAATATGCCAGAATTATTTCTATTAGAGAAATTAATTTGAAATTTGAAATGTAAGTTCTGTAATTTCAACACATATTGAGTCCCTGCTTTGTGTAAAACACAATATTAGGCACTAGAGCAGTGGTTCTCAACCTTCTGGCCCTTTAAATACAATTCCTCATGTTGTGACCCAACCATAAAATTATTTTTGTTGCTACTTCATAACTGTAATATTGCTACTGTTATGAATCGTAATGTAAATATCTGATATGCAGGATGGTCTTAGGCGACCCCTGTGAAAGGGTCGTTCGACCGCCAAAGGTGTCGCGACCCACAGGTTGAGAACCGCTGCACTAGAGGGACGGTGATAAAATTTAAGGTGATTGCTAGTTCTTCATATACACATCACACAATCAGCACAAAAGAAGAGCAGGAGTTAGTTTCATTAAAATCACAATCCTATATAATAAAGAGTTAATGTGGTAATTAGACCGGATGGTGGAAAGACCTTATGGAATAACCTTCCTGAATGACCAGTGGATGGGGCCTCCAGGCCATGAGGCAGCTGGGGCTATGAGGCAGCCGGGCTGTGAAGGTTGAGGCAGCTGGGGCTGGGAGGGCGGAGCCCCTTACATGAATTTCATGAGTCAGGCCTCTAGTGAATTATAATAAACCTATAATACTAAGTGTATCTCAATCACTAACAGTGAAATAAAAAGAACCAGTAGTATTATGAGGCCACATATTTTGAACAAATAGGATGAAATTATGTAGTACACAAAGACGCAATATTTTAGATGAGAAAAGCAAGCCAATCTTCACCCTTCAATTAGTCAGCAAATTTTCTTTGTAAAGGACCAAATTGCACATATTTTTGGCTTTGTGGGTCATTCAGTTTATGTTGTAACTACTCAACATTGTACCTGGGGTGCAAAAGCCACCATAGACAATAGGTAAATATTAATAAATGTAGCTGTGTTCTAATAAAACTGTATTTATAGATAGGCAGTGGGGCTGGATTTGGCCCATTCGAAATAGTTAGCCAGTCCTCTCTACACAATGTTTAAATTACTTAAATCACCTCTTGAAAAGTAAATTCCTGCATGACAATATCTGTTGGTTGTAAGATTCCTATACCTGATAAACAAACCACCTCAAAAACTAGAACTCTGCCATGTGTGTATTTTGTGCTGAGTTGAGCATTGAAATTACTCAGTATGTATTGAACCAGGACCATTTAATGGCTTAATATGGGAAGATAAAACACTAGAGGATATATTTCATGTGACAATTTTATATAGCCTCAGGGGATAAACTAGATAAGTTGCAGCATTTTCCCCATTTCCATTTCCTATATTTTCTGTACTTTTATGATTTATTCAAGATGAATTAATGAAACAGTTTTTTACTTAGATCTCAGGTATTGAAGTTTAATGTGCTACAACCACTAGTCAGACTAAACTATTTGTTTAAAATGACAAAAAACATTGATTTTACATTTTCTTAAAAGAGATGTATTATAAACACATACATACAAAAAAATCGAACTAAAGGTACTATAACCCATTGCAAATACCAACAGGTTCCCTAAATTAAAAGATATATTTGGCATCTCTAATTTAATTCAGAGTTTACCACATAGAGTACATTTTTTTTTTTACTTCCTAGGAAACTCTAAGATTAAAATGCTATAGCTTTTATTTGAAGATGAATAACCAGGAAGGGGGAAAAGAAAACTGTATGAAATACTTTCAATAAAGAACTCCATATATATCCTATAAGTATAGTAATAAAATTATGTTTTGCATTGCAAATGATATCCTCTGTGTTTCTTACTACGTAGTTTTCAAATGCTGAAAAGGCAACCTTCTCCTCTGAATCTTTAACATCTGATTAGAAAAAAATGTAATTTTTAAGTTGACAACTGTAAAGGTTTAGTACACATAAATTTTACAAATAAATAATACAAGCCTGTGATATATCGAGGGTAATTTATAAACAAATGAGATATATGTCTACTTAGTTTACTTCTTTTGATAACTTATAATTTATAGACATAAGCAAATTTATAAGAGAATTAAAGCCCTTCGTTGAAAGATCTCAGAGCTTTTAAAATAACTTTAAGCAAGAAATACTTTAAACTTATTCTTCTAAATAAGATATTGAATTTAACAAGTTTAGTAATGTGCATAAAAAAAACTAAGAAAATATTTAGATTCTATGCCTCTACAAATGTTCATGAGTGATCTAGCCTTTGCAATTTTATATTACAACACAGTCTTGAATATTGGTCTACCTTACATTCTTAACATTCAAGGTCATATTGACTCACTTGAGATCATGCTAGGTTTCATATTGTCAGGCTCCTGGTGATTTTCCATGATGAAACAAAGTAATAATATCTATCTCATAGACCTATTTCATACTTGCATTTACAAAACTACCATGGCTTGAGCTGATGTAGATAAAGAATATTGGTAAAAGGCAAATAAAAACAATATCTTATTTAGAATTCTTATACAGAACTATTTTTCTGGCCCTAGCCAGATGGCTCAGTTGGTTGGAGTATTGTCTCATGCACCAAAAAGTTGAGGGTTCAATTCCCAGTCAGGTCACATAACTAGGTTTTGGGTTTGATCACAGGTCTGGGCACATATGGGAAGTTTCTCCCATCCATGTTTCTCTCTTTCTCTCTCTCTAAAATTAATAAACATATACTCAGGTGAAGATTAAAATAACAGAAAAGGAGGAAAAAAGAATTATTTTTCCAGAAGGTGTTCTGGGATAGTCTCTAATTAGAGACAGTTTGTTACATGGCTCTTTTTTTATTGGTTGAATTTTCCCTCAAGTATCAGTCAACATCTCAGGGAATGCCAATTTTGAATATGATATTAACATATTTTTTTATTAATTTAAGCTCTATAATAGTGATTTGGTTTCAAACTAGAAATAAACTGAGTAGATTATTTTGTAAATAAACCTTATTAAAATGTGTATTTATTTCAAATGTATCTTTAGTATTGACGTTAATCCTGAATAAAAAGAGTAGAATATTTTAAAGAGTTATAACATTTCTACATTTTTCTCATGATTTCCTTTTCCATGGCATATTTGCTTCTGAGTGTCCATGTGTTATGAAACCATCCAGTGGCCAAATGAGGTGAACATACGTAGAAAAATTGAATGTGTCATGTGCTGCTGTGAACAGTTTTAGATTGAATTCTTTCAAATGGGTTCCGCAATGTCAAAATGCTCAGTTTGTGATGGATGTGTATTTATCAGGCAGAATTTTGTGACTTTTGGGTCCTCCCCAGCACTACCACTTCATGAGGTAAAACATAAAGTAAATTATAGAAATTTTACAGTTAATTATATTCAACAATGTTTAGAGTTTAAATCCAAATTCCACAGTTAATCTTTGATTCTTAGATACATTTCTAATTGAAGATCTGTTTCTTCAGCTGAATGAATGGAGAAGTGAGCTGGATAAATTTTGGCAATCTCTGCTACAGTCTTAAAATAGTGCTTTTAAAACTAAGTATTATCAATTCAGTTTCTGGTTATTTATTGCTTCACACAAGGCACATAGGCATGCTTCATTTTCAGGGTTTTATGATTTAATTTTCTTGCCAATGACCTCCAAGTAAATCACAATGCACTTTTTATTAAGTAACTCCTAATAAAACTAATTATTCCTTAAGAAACCAATTATTCCCTATTGTATGGGGCCAGGCCATTAGTGAAATATCATAAGGGAAAAAATTAATATAAGATACAGCAAGAATAGACACCGGCTTATGTAGGCATGTATTTTGAGATATGGCAAAAACCTTTGCTTATCTAGATACTTGAATACTTAGTTTCAATTTAAATATATTATAAATAGTTCCAGACTAAAGATAATTTACTGGATAAAATAATCATTTAAATACTGACATATTATATGCAATATGGGGAAAACGATTATACATAGAATGATTTGTCCCTATTTTAAAAAATGAACTACTTCTACTCTTATCTAATAAACTTCAGCTCACAGAGTATTCTTGTAGAAGTCTTGTTTTAAACTTTTTCATTTATTTGTATCTCCATTAACATTACTTGCTAACTTACAAGAACACTTTGGCAGCTTATTTTAGTTAAACTTAAGAAAACTTTCTTCCTAGTTTACATATATATATAATATATTTTTATTGATTTTTTAGAGAGAAAGGCAAGGAGAAGGATAGAGAGAAACATCTGCCCACAACCCAGGCATGTGCCCTAACTGGGAATTGAACCAGTGAGTTCTTGGTTTCTGGGTGGACACTCAACCTCTGCACCACACTGAGCCACTCTTCCTAGTTTATAAGCATGCTTTTATTTTTATTATTATGTCCACAGCAATGGTTGGTATTCTTCATGAAATGAATTGTCCAGAATAGATATATCACAATTATATAAAACTCATTCAGAATGGAAAACAATCATTAAAGAAAAAAATGCATATTATGAAGCCAGAGAAAATTAGTATCCAGAGCACAAGACCAATACAAATGTTTTATTTTCAACTAGGGGCCCAGTGCATGAATTCATGCACCTTGAAAGGAACTGTGGACAGTGAGGCTGTGGTAGGCACAGGGGTGGGTCTTGGCCCATCCTCCATGCCCCCGCCCAGTCCCACTCCCGCCGCCACTCCCATGAGCTGACGGTGCCAGCCCTGCTCATACCCGCTGATGGCGTGGAGTGATTGGGGCCTGATGGTGCTGAGTGACTGGGGCCGGTGCAAGCAGTGGGTGCGAGTGGGGCTGGTGCTGGCAGTGGGTGTGAGCGGTGGCTTCAGCACCTGCAGTGGGTGCGAGCGCCAGGTGGGACTGCAGCATGGGAGCAAAGAATTTTCAGTAACCACCAGAGACTCGCCCCCATGACAGCAACCGACGCCCTGCTTTGGTCTGGCATCCTCACTCACCTGCTCCACCATCCCTCCACAGCCGATGCCCGCCATGTACCGCACATACCCCCTGGTGGTCTGCACACGTCAAAGCGACCAGTTGTGCAGTTGTTCAGTTGTTCGGTTGTCCTGCTGTTTGGTCTATTTGCTTATTAGGGTTTTATATATATACTAGAGGCCTGTTGCATGAAAAGATTCATGCAATAGGCCTTCCCTTCCCCTGGCTGCCGGCACCGGTTTTCCTCCGGCACCCGGGACCCAGGCCTTCACTCCGGCCAGAGCTGCCTTCAAGCTTTTGCTCCTCTGCTTCACGCCTACGTATGCAAATTAACCACCATCTTTGTTGGTGGTTAATTTGCATATCACTCTGATTAGCCAATGGTGGGTGTAGTGAAGGTATGGTCAATTTGCATCTTTGTCTATTATTAGCTAGGATATAGATAGTCATTAAATTTGGTGTGTGTTTGTACACCAGCAAGAAAGTAATTTGTTTTACAGTAGCAATGAGCAGCTTTAACTACAACTTTTAAATTATTTAAGAATTTTCCCAATTTTTTTTCAAACTGGTAAATATTTTTTAAATTGGACTAAATGTGAATACGATTTAGCCAATGGGAAATATACTTATAAGAATTAAAAGAAAGCATGTGTCATATCATTGTTTCAATAGTTACCAAGATTTCAAAATTACTCTCCATCATCTCATGAGAGTATCAGTAGCTTCATGATGTAGAGCACCTATGCTATGGGGTATATTTCATATATTTTGCCAAATATTATTTCTTCAGATGTAAATTATTATATTTTAAACCCAGTTCCAGGAATATAATTTTCTTGAAATATAACATGTAAAGTGTTCATCTTTTTACAATAAAATTGGGAATCATAAAATTCATTTATGAATGAATGATTAGAGAGAGGATAATCCCAACGACACCATAATTGGAAATGACTTCCACAGTCAAGCTGGCCTGCCATCCACCTCGTGGGAGAGATGTCCTAAAGACGCACGCCAAGAGTGTGAGGGCAGCACGCTCCAAAGGAAACCTGGCAAGCATTTGATTCACTCATATTGGAACTAAAAGTGGCATCTGGAAATAACTTAGAAGTAAGTTAGCTGTGCTTTTGATATGAGAAATGCTTTAATTCAAACTGAGTTAAAGTTGAAACAATTTAAATGGACAGAGAGAATGCAGTCTTTTTGTTATTATACCACTTCCTATTGATGATGACATTGTGTTAGGATGTAAGTTCAGAGTATAGAGGCAGTATTGTTTTAATAGAGAGTTTCCAATATGTTTACCATTTGTCACATGTAGCACATCTGCTACAGTCAAACTATGGCCAATTGATGCTCCCCACTTCATTAGGGACCAGGGCATGGGGAGGTGATGTGTGCATTGTCATGAATAGCAACAGCATTGTATCCCATGGCTTCTAATCACCAAACAGAAAATATTTTAAGGATAACTCCTCACTCTACCTTGTCCCCATAACATTCAGAACTTGAGCAGATTACAAATCCTGATAGACACCCATAGATTGGCTTATACCATATGCAATTTCCACTTTATAAGTCAAATACTAGCCATTTCATGGGCTCAAATTTTGGATGAATCATGTTAAATTCTAAATGGGATCCTCTTTTTAAGAATCACTACTCAGATTTCGTACCTGAGAACAAGCAGCGCGAGGGACAACACAGTCCAAGTTCTGAGACCGACCAGCCCTTGCTGAGAGGGCAGCCAAGCCGAGGCACTAGCACTGCCCAGCTCACCACCCTCCTGGGCAGCACAGGAGGGTGCCTGGGGAGGAGACTGATGAGCAAAATCACATTTTAGTCAATTCAGGGTTTTTTAAAAGAGAATATTCTCTTTCCTCAGGGAACAGTGGTGCATCTCCTCCCCACAACAGAGTCAGGTATAGAGCCCATTAACAAGGGATTGCTCATCAAATTAGGCGGTAATTATGGCAAATGTTATTTACCTTTTGTTACCTGACTAGATATCACTCAGGTGCCCAAGTCGTTGCTGGAAGAGTGCTATGAACTAAATTGTGCCTCCCCCCAATATATATATTGATGCCTTTATCCACAATGTGATGAAATTTGGAGATGGGGTCTTTGGGAGGTGATTAAGTTTAGATGAGGTCATGAAGGTGGGGTTCTGGTGATGGCATTAATGTCCTTATAAGTAGAGATATCAAAGAGCCCCCCCCCCTTCCTTGTGAAAACACAGAGGAGGTGGCCTTCTGCAATCCAAGATGAGAGCTTCCAAGAGAACCGAAGAAAACCTAACCATGCCAGCGGCTGGATCTCAGACATCCAGCCTCCAGAACTGTGAGAAAATATGTTTTTGTTGCTTATGTCTATGGTATTTGTTATGGCAGCCCAAGCAGACTAATAGGCAGACCTTTAAAACAGATGATGAAATGGGGGTGGGGTCAAAAATAGTTCCAAAACCACCACCTCAATTTTTCAGTTCCCAAGCGTTATGGAAGATAGGTCCAATGTTTGCCCATTGTACGTGAATTTGGGAATAATGGAAAGTGAGTAAGATTGGAAGCTACAGTCTTGCCTGGAATCATAGTCCTCTCAGGCCCCAGGTATTATGATCCCAGGTCAGTTTCAGTCACTACAGTGGCCAAAGGGCCACCAGTGATAGAGAAAACCCCTTATCAAAAGCATCTACTATGTGAACACCACCCTGTTCAAGAACATTTCCATTACTCCAAAATATCGTCTGTGCCCCTTTGCAGCCAATGCCCCTCACCTCAGTACTCCCTGTCTTGGCAATCTATGACCTAACTTCTGTCACTACAGATTATATTAGTTGTTCTAGAAGTTCACATAATGGAACCACACAGTGTGTACTCTTTTTATCATTCAGCATGATGTTGTTGTGATTCATCCGTATTGTTGCCATGCATCAGGAATTTCATAATGTAAACGATCACATAAACAGAGCCACGTTAAAATGGAGCCCAAGCTGCCATGCCAGAGGAATTGCTTTGCAGGTCTTATGCCTCAAAACTTTGGAATGTTAAAACAGGGCAAACTAATCTTGGAACTGGGTCTAAAGCAACCACATGCCTTGCAAAAGAACTGTTTGCAAAAGTAACAAGAAAGCAGATATTATGACTACTGGACTGATGACTACTGGGCTGAGAATGAAAGACACTGTTTAGAATTGACACCACTACATTACGTGATCTGCACCAATATAAATGCCTTCCTTCTAGTCATGTACTTGTTCCCCTTTCCTTTCAAATGAATACCCATTGCCTTTGTCTCCTAATTGGAACATTATTTGGGCTTCTGCCTAAATCAATGATTCCCAAATAGCTGTTGTTATTGATCTCAAATAAATGCTTATTTGCCTCCCAAAAAAATACATATTGGAAACAAATAACAGTGATTCCAGATGATGTAACACAGGGAAGAAGATATGGCTCAGGGTAAAAAAAGCTCCACACTAAAGCTGTTAAACACAAGTCTGGTAGGATTCAAATGTTAGATTGATTATCTTAAAGTAACAGGAATAAGTTTTATAAATAGAATTATTCTGTTCTAGTAAACAAACAAAAAATGAAAAGTTAGGGAGTCAGACTGATATAGTCATTATCAATGAAGTCAGCTAAATGCAGTGAGAGGAGGTAACCACAGGCAGTTGGTGGAAATTATTGGGAAAAGTAAAATTGCTAATAGACCCACAGTTTGAAGCTCTTTCTAAAGCATTTTTACTAATGTTCTGGAGTATAATAACACACTGATATTATGGGTATTTATAGAAGCATTCAATGTTTGTCATTCTTTTAATGTGTAGTGCTCTGAATTACCATAAAATTGCTTCTCTGGAGATTTACGGCAGACAAATGAAAACATCTTTGAATTTTTGCAACAAAAGGTATCACTGCATCAGTTTCTGTAACCAACAAGCGTTAATTGAGTAATGATTCTGAGTTATTATTTCAAAGAAGAAAACCCATGTAATCCCTGACATCAGTAAATTCAAGGTATAGTAAGAGAGGCCAGTACTCTTTCAAACAATGAATTTTAATAATTAAAAATTTATAATATACAATTTACTTTTTTTCTGATTAAATACATTTTCGTTACCATCCTATTAATATTATACAAAAGAATGCACTCTTATTAAATTGTTTATGCAAGCATGGCAGTGATAACACATATATTCCAGAAGAGAAATTATATTCCAGTTAATTGATTATCTTAGAAAACCATGCTTTGCACACAAATAACAAATTTTGATTTAACATCTCACTGCAAATAGTTTCTAAACGAAATTACAAGAATCATTAGGCACAGAACCCGTGATCAAGATCATACTGACTCTCACTTCTATTTGATCTATTTTCTGTTTCATTACATAGCTTGGAAATAATTGATAACAAGTAAAAATTTTTGAGTGACAATTTGTGACAGTTATTTATGAAGTTTATGCACTTAAATTAGACCTAATAATTTCCTAAATGAATTCTATTGTCTGCACATAAAACTATTTTTATAAGTATCCCCAAATTTCCAAAGATTAGGCTTTTGAAATCACAAGCATTTGGTCAATATGTTTTACCAAATTCAGTTAACTTCATTAACACCTACCCAAACAACTGAGCAAGAGGTTATAGATGTTTTTGTTTGTTTGTTTGTTTCTCAGCTCTTCTGTATCCTATAAATCTATCAAACCAGCATATTTCACCAATACTCTCAAGCCATCCCAATGCTTCCTCTTCTATTTCCCTTCACATTCCTATTTCTTGGGTTACTCTCTACTGTAGGATCTTCTTCCTGCTCCAGTCTTTACCTGCCGCATGCCATCCTGTATAAAATGTAGTAGACCCATTACCTGTATTCAGTACACATAGAGTAAATCTGGTGTATTTATGTTGCTTACAAGAAAAAAGTCCATATCTTTATAATGACATCATAGGTTCTTTATTGTCATTGACAGCCTCATTCCCAGATTTGTATTAATCTCTTTATCTTATATTCTAACCACATTCGCCCCTCAAATATGGCATGAATGCCTAGTCTGTATCATTCAGGATTGAATAGGATACATTGTGGTAACAAACAACACCTTAATCTCAGTGACTTAAAACAACAAAGGTTTATCCCAATCGTCACAGGTTGACTGAGGACTCTGCTTTATGTCCTTCTCATTCAGGGATGCAGGCTGACAGCACCTGCAGAAAACAGCTGGGAGAAGGGAACATAAAACATATCTTACTGGCTATTGTGTGCTTCCATTCAGAAATGATGCATGTAAGTTTTGCTTTCATTCTACTGGCAAAGCCAGCCATGTGATCACACCTACAAAGGAAAGCCAAAGTATGTGCAAAGTCACATCTTCATGACTCTGCTTAATATAATCTTTCCCTCAAACGTTACAGTTTTTTTATATAATAAAATCCTTTTCATTCTATATGGATGAGCCCCCTTTATACTACTAATGGTATTATAATAATAGCATTGCTAATAATAGCATCACCCAAAGCATCATTTTTTGAACACCCACTATGTGCCAAGCACTGTGCTAGGTACTTCACAAATATTGTCTTATTCAATCCAGACAAAAACCTTGCCATTAGGTATATGTCTTTTTTTGCAGAGAAACAAACTTTGGAGCAATGAAGGCTAAAGGGCTTAGCTGTATTTACACATCTGGCAAATGGACAACTCAAGATTTGAATCCTAGTCTGTCTGGTTACAGAGACTAATTGCTCACAACATTCTACCAATTTCTAATATGTTTGTTTGTTTCTCATCCCTTCTGTGTCCTATAAATCTAACAAAAGAAGTGGAACAGTCATCATTTAAATAAATGGTTTGGTTCATATATATAGGAAAAAGATTCTATGAAGCCTGGATTCATATTTATAACAGAAATCTTGTTATACTTTTCTTGCCTTTAAACCCTGGCTGAATCTATTGGCAAAGAAAGTAATACCACTGCCCCTGAACTCCAGTTGGCCAGTCCTGAAAGTGCAAAGGACCAATGGTAATTCAAAAGATTCCGAAACCTCTATGGGGTGCCATTTTAGAGTTGCACCCACAATACAACTGTTCCTCTATGAGGGCAAGTTGGCTGCGATATTTGAAATATATCTAGTTTCACTGTGTTTTAGCAGCCCATTTACATGTTATGAACTCTGAGTACATTAATTATAGCTGTCACTTTCTATAAATAAATATCAGTAGCAAATAAAACTAGTATTCAATATTGTTTTGTACTTCTCCTGGCATGCCTCTCAGTAAATGGGTTAGAGTCTTTGATAGTGATTTTACACTGAGCTTGGTTAGTGCCAGCATAATTGGCATGAAAGTAATGAAATTACATCATAATTTTAAGAGCAATACAGCTACCATATGCTTGCATTATAATATAACTTGATTTTGTTTGAGATGACACATACTCTAGGCATTCTTAGAGCAATTTCAATTTATTTAGAAAAACTACATGCAGTCCATTGGAATGATGCTCAGTTATTTTTTTAATTGCTTAATTAAAAAAATATATCCATGTTTACTTTCACAATTAATGATCATGAAAAGCAAAGTCCCTTAACTTTTTCCAGTGAAATTATAGATCAGCAAAGAGAAAATTCTTAGTGTTGAGTACAGAGAATTAACCAAAACAGAAAACATTTATACTTTTTTCTATGGTGCCCATTTGTATGATAACATAAATAAATTTTAAAGTTGTAACAATTTAAAATATCAATAGAACATTTTTTGTATTTTTTTTTACATGACATCAAGTTTCACATGGGAAAGAGTCAGAGCAAGATTGGCTATGAAGACTAAAATAAAATAAGTGGAATTAAAAGTTGACATGACAATGGCAAAAATACAATAGTCCTATGGATTAAAATTTGGACAAGTGGTTTTCCTTTTGTCCCTGAATCTTTATAAATAGTTACCAAACGTTTAAAAGCATCATAGCAAATGTTATGGCATAAAAAGAGAGTGGGATTTTTCTGGTCAATGACTTGCTATTTAATTTTTTTAAGATAGCATTCTCAAAGATTCAGGATACACAGCCATAAACTTAAAATGCACTCAGCAGAGTTTATTAAATAGTCAATAATTCAGAATATAGCTCATTGCCTTCTGCTTCACAGTTAGCTCTATAGGAGTCATTTATCGAGGGCTCCGAGTTAAACATGGGCCATCTACTAATGTGACTTCAGAGGCATACCTCCCAGGCTCACCTGGGCTGTTCAAAAATGTTTGAAATTATTTTACCATGGGACAAAAATCTTTAAACACATTAATAGAGATAAGCCTTAAAATGTAAACATTCATGGTTGAGGGATACATTAGGTAAGATTTGTAATAAGGTACAGATGATGATTTTAGTTTTTTACCCCAAGAGTCCCTTTTTATAATTGAAGAGAACAATGGTAGATTAAAAACGAAGCCACTCTGCTATGATATATTTTTTGCTAACCTGGGTGGAGGCTGGAGAATGTCAAAGTGAAGCCCTATGTAAAATAACATCAAGGAAGTAGACAGGAAGATGGACATTGAAATCTAAAGATAAATAGGCACATGAAAAGTTATCTACCTACTTGACTTCAATTATCACTTTCATTTGGGTCACTCCCAAATGTAGGTATCTGAACCGCATACAGCACAGCCAGGGATGAACCTGAGGAGGGGCGGTGAAGGATTAAAGAAAACAGACAAGAGAATACAGTTGAGACCAGGTGGGATCACTGTGCCTGGATGAGGAAATGGTGACACAACCTGTAAGCTGAAGCTTTATTTTATATTCAGATCACACAAAGCAAAACAAGGACAAGATGTTTACAATGTTCTTGCGAATTTGAAATCTGCTTCTTTCCTGTTGTTGCCATTCTCCAAACTCTATCAAGCCTTGTTTAGGAAGCACTTGCTGCACCCACCGCAGCCCACATCCCTTAGCTACCCAGGACTTCAGGGTCAGGCTATAAGGTCAAGATTACAACCATAGCCTTTTGGCTATAATTGTGCTGGGAGGGCTTTTCCATCCAAGCTGGGACTTGCATGTGGCTTTGCCACAAGTCAGTCTGAGGCTTGAACCTGTCCAAACCTTGTAGCCTCTCTCCACAGATATCATTTATTATTCCTTACCAATATTGTAGTTCTACTCGGTATATCTACTATCATCTCAAACTCAATAGACTTTAAAGGGCATTTTAGTCCTAAAATGATGATGAACAAATAGTATTTTTCCAGCTCTTTGAAAACCATTTTGATCCCAAAATACAAATATTCATCCTCTCATTTCAAATCTGAATTCATATAATTTGTCCCTTCTATTCCTCAGTCACTTATATGTATAAATACAAGGTCTTCCTTTTATTACTCTAAAATTTAGCTTTCTATTCTTCTTCTCCATATTTACATCCATCATGTTATCCAGTCTTCATTCTGCATGTCCAAATCAGTGGGTGGGGCCCTATTTGCTCTTCTTGTTTTCAGATCCTGAAGTTACACATGTTTAAACTTGCTTAGGCAAACTTCCTGAAAGCATTCTTTTTTACTGGATCAGCTCCAAGCTCATGAATGTGTGACAGCTTAACATTGTCCATTATCTCCCATAAATATTGTTTTTACTACTCCCCAATATACAGATTACACTCTTACTATGTGCTATACATAATGTACTTTACATATAATACACTTTATGTATATAAAACCTATTCCATTCATTTGCCTATAAAAATTACTTTCTCTAGCTCATTTAGTGGTTAAAATTTTATAATCCTTAAAAATCCAGCTTGTTTTTCTTCTTCCATGATATTCTCTTCCATTTAGATTTTCCCCTTGAAGTCCTGTTCCATTTGCTGCCAGTGCTTACCCACTGTAAGCCAACTCTTTCTCTAATGGCTTCAAGGACCAGTTTCCTTTTGTTTTCTTTGAGGACAAGGATCATATCCACATTATCCTATACGATAAAGAGATAATATGCAAATTGGCTGTCATGCCCTCGCACAAGATTGTCACCCCCATGTGGGCACAAGATGGCTGCCACAAGATGGCCGGCAGGGGATGGAAGTTGTGGGCAATCAGGCCAGCAGGGGAGGACAGTTAGGGGTGACCAGGACAGCAGGGGAGTGCAGTTAGGGCTAACCAGGCCAACAGGGGAGGGCAGTTGGGGGGGACCAGGTCAGCAGAGGAGGGCAGTTGGGGGGACCCTGGCTTGCAGGAGAGGGCATTTGGGGGGGGCAGACCTGCAGGGGATGGCAGTTGGGGGTAACTGAGCCTGCAGGGGAGGGAGGGCAGTTGGGGGGACCAGACCTGCAGGGGATAGCAGTTAGGGCCAACCAGGCCAGCAGGGGAGGGCAGTTAGGGGCGATCAGGCAGGCAAGCAGGTGAGCAGTTAGGAGCCAGCAGTCCCAGATTATGAGAGGGATTTCCAACTGCCAGCAGTCAGATATCCCCCAAGGGGTCCCGGAATGGCAAGGGTGCAGGCTGGGCTGAGGGACTCCCCCCCCCTCCATGCACGAATTTCATGCACCGGCCTCTAGTACATATATAAACAAATGTAGTATAGTATAAAACATAGTCAAGGAAAGAATCTAGTTCTAGTCCCAGTTAGGCGTAGATCGAGCTGGCAGGGGAGGGGTTAGGGGGTAATCAGGCTGGTAGGCAGAAGCAGTTAGGGGCAATCAGGCAGGCAGGCAGGTGAGCAGTTTGGAGCCAGCAGTCCTAGATTGTGAGAGGGATGTCTGACTACCGTCAGACATCTCTCAAGGGGTCCCAGATTGGAGAGGATGCAGGATGAGCTGAGGGACACCACCACCCCAGTGCACGAATTTCGTGCACTGGGCCTCTAGTTTTTTATATAATGTACAACACATAGTCAATGATGGCTACATATCAGGTGCTGATATTTATTATCTTACATACTGATTACTACTGAGTTTAAGGCTAACTTACTAGACTAGATAGAAATAAGTTGTCAAGTAGCTTAATAACTTTCTGACTTCCATGTAAATCTTAAATCCCAACAGGTAGTTATGTTTTGTCATTTACACAGGATTTATACCCTCACTTCTACCCCTCTTATCCCCAAAATAAGAGACCTAGATGACCACTAACTCCCTCCCCTTCCTGAGATTTTATGATTCTAAAACTAGATGACTCACCTGGAAAGCAAAACTGAGTACAAATCAGCTTGTATAGGCTAAGGTGGTCCATATAGAAAAAATTCTGAGGCAGGTTGCTGGAAAGTTCGCAAAACAAACAAAAACATTAATAAATGTATACAATATATAAATATATATCACCTGAAATAAAAATAAAATGATATGTTGACAAAATTGATAAGAATGATTGTAATGAGCTAGATTTATGATGTATGTGAGCATTGGCCTAGTTACTAAAAACTGAAAGAAAAAGTTTAGTGAAAGCATTTAAACATGTGACTCAAGGGTAAAGGTAAAGCACATTTACTGTAATTCCACATTTGTGTTCTGTCAGATAGTTAAAATCCTTTAAGTAAATGGTTATTTTCCTATGCAAAATTGATTCAAACCCATTTGAGGCCAATAGGAGGTGAAAGCAAACTACATCTTTGTGTGTTTGCATTCTACACATGACTCCTAATGGCAACATTGGGATAATTAACATGGGAAATTCGTGTGTGCTCTAATCAATACTATTGCTTTAGTAGTTAAGGAGAGTATATTTTAGTAGGGGTTCACTTCAGCTGTAGAATATAAAAGACAAGTCAGGTAACGTATTAAAGTCTGGGTTACTTTAATCTAGAGAAAATTGTAAGAACATTTTTCTAGGAATCTTTGAGGTGGTGGTGATAACTGGTAAGACCCTAGTTATAGCTTTTAAGGCCAGATGCTGAAGAAGGCATGCACTTTGAAAATTTATATCTGGCAGCTGCTCTCACTCTGCAACCAGAGAGCTGGCTGAAGAACAAAACAAGGTCTTTCTCTCAGGTCAGGGGTTTTAGGAAATCACTCCTTACCCAGCTGCCCTCATTCTATACATGTACAAGTAAACTGGCTGGTAGAGACACCTGCACAATAGAATGCCAATGAATAGAAAACCAATCTGTTCCTTTTCTTCTTAATAGACAAAATTAGATGTCTGTTTTCTCCCTTTTATACTCTAACACTGACTGGGCCGTGCCTCTCTTTTCTTCCTCTCCTACCCCATTCTCTCTCTTCTGGCTCTTCTTTCTTATTTCCTACAAAGGAAATGATTTATGTAAAGCTATCTATGTAAATTTTAAATATGTGGGGGAGAGTTAAAATCTTTTAAAGAAATGGTTATTTTCCTATGCAAAATTGATTCAAACCCATTTGAGATGAAATCAACCACATCTTTGTGTGTTTGCATTCTACACATGACTCCTACTGGCAACGTTGGGATAATTAACATGGGAAATTCATTGTAGTGGCTTTATTATATATATTGTTGATTTCAGAGAGAAAGGGAAAGAGAGAGAGATAGAAACATCAGTGATGAGAGAGAATCATCGATCTGATGCCTCCTGCATGTTCCCCACTGGGGATCCAGCCTGCAACCCAGGCATGTGCCCTGACCAGGAATTGAACCATGACCTCCTAGTTCATAGGTCTATGCAAAACCAATAAGCCAGGCTGGAGTGGTTTTAAAGATGGACATCCAAAGTAGGAATTCTTGGTTGTTAATAAAAGTGCTTAAAAGCCAAATTACTGAATAAAATAGTCTACACAACATGCTATCAGAGGACAATGTTACAGATAAAGTGTTATTAATATTTAAAGCCTTCTGACATTTTTATGTACTTTTTTAATTTAATTTTATTTTTCCATCACCATGTATCCCCCTGTACATTTTTATAGTAATATTTTTATATTACTTCAAGAAGGAAGAAACATACCAAATTATGAATGAGCAAGTCTCTAGGGCAGTTTGGTTAACAAGCTTCTGTTTCAGAGAAAAACAGATCCATGCATATGGACATGGGATTACTTTCTTGGTGTCTTGATTGATCTTCCCCCAGTGATAGATATTAAAGAGACCCTCTGTTAATTAGACTGTAGGCTAGGATTGAGACTCAGATTTTGACTGATATATTCATGCATATATTATTTACATAGCTGATGAAAGCCCATTTATGGGGGAAATCATTGTATTCAACTACAAATGAATTCTTAGGGAGGTAGGGGAAGGACATAATGAACAGCCAGATTTTAAAAAATTAAATTTGAGACTAGATTTAAAATGTTTAATAAACACATAAAATATCTAGCTTTGCCCAGCCAGTGTGGCTCAGTGGTTGAGCATTGACCTGTGAACCGGAGGTCACAGTTCGATTCCCTGTCAGGGCATCTGCCCGGGGTTGTGGGCTCAGTCCCAGTGAGGGACGAGTGGGAGGCAGCGTCTCTCTATCTCCCTTCCTCTCTGAAATGAATAAAAATATATTTTAATGAAAAAAAAAGATCTAGCTTTTTCTGGTACCATCTCTCTCTTTTCATCTCTTTCTTTAAGGTGACAGGTCTGCTCTGGTTGAAGCATGGAAAAACCTATTAAAAGGAGAATAGAATTGATTAGAATTGGTGGAAGATAGAGAATGATATCTCAGTGGAAAATAAAGTGTTAGCCTTTCTTCCTTATGTAAATTTGAACCAAAGCACACAGTTTTATTGAGTTTTTCATTATCTTGCTGTGTCCTTTTCTTTCTGATAAGGTGGTAATCATGAGAAAAACTACTATCAAAAGTGTTTATTGTATAACATGTACTTTCTAGACATTATTTCATTTAATGTACATAATAATCCTAAAGGTGGGCATGATTATGCCCATTAATAGGTGAAGAAGTTGAGGTTTAGAGAGTTTGAGTTATACCCAAATTCACACCTTGTTACAGTCGCAAAGCTAGAGTCAAAGCCAGGTGTCCTAATCCCATGCCTGGAGTCCCTACCTACTCTGCTCTGCTACCTCACAAAGCTAGAGTTTATTATTTCCTGATGAGAAACAAAGGGAAGGAACTCTATGCTCTGACAGTAATAGAAATGCAATGATTTGAATGTGAAGATTTTAGTCTGTCCTCAGATTAATATAATTCAGGTTTCCCAAGATTTTCCACCATAACATATTTAGGATTTGATTTTAAAATTTCCCTCAGAACTTGTAATGTCTTTTGAAAGTTGTACATCTTAACTGAAAAGATGTTTAAGTCAAGCTTTCTGTTTTTTTAACCAAGTCTTCCATATTAATGAACTGGTAAGAAGAAAGCATTTATAATTTGTAGACCAGAGGACATACCATCTATACTAATAAAAGGGTAATATGCTAATTAGACTGGACATATTCCGAACATCCTTCCAGATGTCCTTCCAGAAAAAGCCACAGTGGCGGGGGCCAAGGCAGAGGCAGTTAGGGGTGACCAGGCCGGCAGGGGAGGGCAGTTAAGGGTGACAAGGCCAGCAGTGGAGGGTGGTTAGGGGAAACCAGGCCGGCAGGCAGAGTGGTTAGGGGTGATCAGACAGGCAGGCAGGTGAGCTGTTAGGAGTCAGCGGTCCCCAATTGCTAGAGGGCATAAACCGACCATTGGACATCTCCCGAGGGGTCCTGGAATGAAGAGGGTGCAGGCCTGGCTAAGGGACCACCCCCCCACACTCGTGCACAAATTTTGTGCACCGGGCCTCTAGTTATAATATAAAGCCTAGTTTTATTTTATAAACACAGGAAGAACACTAAAGTATGATAATAATCTTTAAAGATATATATGTTTCCTTGTCATGTGGGCACTTATTACCAGAACTTGTTTACCCAGATATTATAAAGTGTTAGGTATTATTCTCAAATTCAAAGAACCATAGGGCAGTGGTTCTCAACCTTCCTAATGCTGGGACCCTTTAATACAGTTCCTCATGTTGTGGTGACCCCCAATTTCATTGTTACAAATTGAACATAATTAAAGCATAGCGATTAATCACAAAAACAATACGTAATTATATATGTGTTTTCCGATGGTCTTAGGCGACCCCTGTGAAAGGGTTATTCGACCCCCAAAGGGGTCGTGACCCACAGGTTGAGAACCGCTGCCATAGGGGCTTCCCACAGAAGTTTGAATTTGAATGGGTTCTAAAATGAAGACAACTTGGTTGAAAGTAGATGGGAGTCAGTTGCCACAAGTGCCAAGTGTGTTGTTTACGATCATTAGCAATGTCTGCTGATCTGTAAGGCATGTTAAGAGGCTTTGTAGAAACAGCCATGGGGTGATGAACTGGAGTAGATATTAATGCATTCTGATATTAAATTATACTTGACAGTGTATCTGTAGAGTTGCATCTAATTCAACAATATAACATTCAATAAGCAAAAGTATTTTAATGTCTTTTCTAGGCAAGTAAATGGAAGAGTAAGTATACATGCTTCTCAAAAGGGAATTCAAGTCTATTTTACTGCTGTTGAAAAATACTAAATAAAGAAAATCCAATTTGATATATCAATGTTCCAGCACTAACCAATAGTGAAAACACAATTCTGAAATAAGAAATTCATCACTGTTTTCAGGTATATGAACTTGCACAACTTAAGACAGTCAAAATATCATGTTCTCTTTCATTTTTTTAAAAAAAGTTACTGCACTAAATTGTTTAATTAAACAATTGCACATTTACCTATGGACAAAATAAGTGGACAGAAAGACGCTCTTGCCTCTAAGGACAAGAATTTTAGCCCTGACCAGTTTGGCTCAGTGGATAGAGTGTCGGCCTGCAGACTGAAGGGTCCCAGGTTCAATTCCAGTCAAGGGCATGTACCTTGATTGCAGGCACATCCTCAGTAGGGGGTGTGCGGGAGGCAGCTGATTGATGTTTCTCTCTCATCGATGTTTCTAATTCTCTATCCCTTTCCCTTCCTCTCTGTAAAAAATCAATAAAATATATTAATAAAAAAGAATTTTAGGTAGGAGCTGGGAGGAGGCAGGGAAAGGGAGGAAAATGGGAGATATCTGTAATGCTATCAACAATAAAAAATATTAAAAAAATAATTTCATTATTGGAGCATTTATTATATATAAGATAAAAGAATAAGTATTTAACAGATGTCATCTAATTAAAACCTCTCAACAGCCTTATAGAGGATGCTGTTTTGTTAGTATTTTACTGAAGACAATCGTTAACAGCCAGAGAGTTCCAACAGCTAATCTAATGCTACACAGCCAGGGAATTGCGGAGCTAGGAGTCAAGGCTCTGTCCCCACAGCTTTAAGGCAAATCAGTGCCCAAATCTAGATGCCACACTTACTTGCGCCATAAAATTCTGTTCACCCTGTCTAGCACTCATTATGTAATACATATTTTATGATTAATAATATTCTAAGGTAAAATTTTAAATGATTTTGTGGTGCAAAAGTAAGTGCAGTAGCCAAAATACAGTAGTCTCTTAATTTAGGAAATTCCCTTAAATATTTTACTATTACTTAACAAATGTTTTGGTAACAATAAGACAAGGATAGGAGCATGAGGAAAAAATAGAAATATAGCTTTTTTCTATTTTACCTTTTAAGGTCACTAGTAACAGTATAATATTTTCTTATGTAAATATGTGTACATATACACATTTTTACCTTAGGTTAATAAATAACTAAACTATACATTTTTATAAGTACTTTCTTAGTTGAAAAGCTGCATATTGGAAAGGAGCATTTTAAATCAATATTATCTTTCAATTTCTGAAAAATCAGCTTAATTTTAGTTTTTCTATTAAACATCATACAGGTTACCTTGGGAAAGAGTAGGAAATGAACATGCTACCTCTAGCTATTGATATTTCAAAATATTTAGCTGTCCTAGATAGGTAAAGACATTTTAAGCTAGATAAATAATTTATTTCCTGGCAAATGAATGAAACCCAATTTACCAAAAACAAACAAACAAAAAATCCAACTCATGGGAGCAATCTCTGTAATAAGATTGCTAATTTCCTTTTCTTTCTTCCTTTCTTTCTTTCTTTCTTTCTTTCTTTCTTTCTTTCTCTCTGAATGAATACAAAGTATCTTTATTATCTAAATATTAATTATCAGGAGCTGTACTAAAATATTGATATGGAAAAGCAGAAGTCACCGTATAATGAAAATATTCTCTAATATGCAGTCAAGTATATCTTCCCACGCTAATTTGTTTCTTTAATACCTTCATATCTCTTTCCAGTTTCATAGGAAATCAAATACAATCAGTTTGTGGTAAGTGCTGATCAAGAGATAACAGAAATAGAACTCACATGAATGTTTTATTGCAATTTCCTTCAGAGGCTATGTAGCATTGATGTCTGGACTATTAAGGTTTCAACTTAGCTATACCTTGTGGAGAACGCCATAAATGTTTTTCTCACCAATTTCCTACATAAAGCTGGACACTCAAGCTTAAGTCAGGAGGTTGATTTCTCCTACACAAAAACAGTATGATTCTTTTCACACCCCTGCCGGAGGCAATTCTGGCTGTATTTAATTCCTGAATGTACAGTTCTTTGAACTCCTATTCACAATCTCTGAGGGGAAGATTAATGTGCTTTATGTCAAAATACAGTATCTTTTCTTTCTTATTAAGACTTTATTTTTTAGACCTGTTTTTTTAGAGCACAACAAACTTTACAGGAAGGCACAGATATTATCCATAACCTTCCACCCTATACATGCATAGTCTCCCCCATTGTAAACAGCCCCTATTAGTGTGGTATATTAATTCCAATTGATAACCTATGTAGACACATCATAATCACCCAAAGACTACAGTGTACACTATTTTTTACTCCTGATGGGATTGGAAAAATGCATAATGACATGTTTTCATCATTATGGTGTGATGAAACATTTTTCACTGCCCTAAAAGCCTCTGTGCTCTGCCTATTCACCCCTCCCTGCCCACCAACCTTTAGCAACCGCTGTTCTCTTTACTGCACCTGCAGTTTTGCTTTTAATGAATGTTATGTAGTCAGAATCATACAACTTGTAGTATTTTCTAAGTAACTTCTTTCACTTAGTAATATGCATTTAACTTTTCTTCATGTCTTTTCACTGCTTGGTAGCTCGTTTCTTTTCAGTACTGCATGCTATTCCATTATCTGGATGTACCACAGATTAGTTATGCATTCATCTACTGAAAGGCATCTTGATTGCTTCTGAGTGGTGTCTATTATGAATAAAGCTGATATAAACATCTGTGACCAGGTTTTCAAGTGGATATTCGTTTTCAACTCCTTTGGGTAAACAACAGGGAGTGTGACTGCTCGATCATACCATAAGAGTCTGTTTAGTTTTACAAAAAACTGGCAAACGGCCTTCCAAAGTGACTGGAGCATTTGGGGTTCCCACCAGCAATAAGTGAGAGTGTCTGTTATGCACATCCTTTCCAGTGTTTGGTATTGTCAGTGTTCCACATTTGGACCATTCTAGTAAGTCAGTACTGGTATCTCATTGTTGCTTTCATTTGCATTTCCACATATTACATGGAAAAAGGGACTTTGAAGATGTAATTAAATTGAGAATATTCATATCAGGAAGTTTTCATGGATTATCCATGTGGATCTGATGTAATTACTCACAAGGGTCCTCATAAGAGTCCAATAAGGGGATGTGTTGAGAGAAGAAAAGAGAGAGAGAGACTTAAATATGCTACAATTGGCTTTGAAGCTGGGGAAGTAGTCATGATCCATGGCAAAACATAATTTTGCCTACAGCCTCCATAAGGAACACAGTCTTTCTGACACATTAGTTTGAGTCCTTCTGGTCTTTAGATACATAAAATAATAAATTTAATTTATTACAGCTGCAATAGAATAAAAAAACTGACATACTTGGTCATACAAGAGAACTAGTTTGGATGTACACACACACACACACACACACACACACACACACACACACACACTGTTAGTCTAGGACTATTGTGTCACTGAATAATGCCAGTTACCAATTATTTTGTAAGAAATAGCTAAGACAATATTAGCTGTATATTCTCTGTACAGTGTTCTAATTGTGCAGAATATAATGAAAAATTCTTTTTTATTCCATCAACAAAGTGTTCTGTTCTATTTACTTTCAGAAAATCACTAGTTTGAAAAACCAACTAACAATAACAAAAGCTATCGTGTGTGTGTAATTCCTGAACAGCCAACCACGTTTCTAGTTTTCAAGTGTGCACTGGACTTGTAGGCTCTTTCTACCCCTAAACATAGAACAGATTAAGGGAGCAAATAAGGTCTCCTTTAAGGTGTTGTGCTCAACTGAGCTAACTAAACAGTGTTTCTTGAATAATTTTGTGTTCAATCACTCTGAGCATGATACATGTTCTTTTGTGTGTGTGCCTATATAAATCTGTGTGAATGCATGTGTGTGCATTTTATCAGACGATAATGTTTGTATTTATTCTTGTTCTGTAATAGTAGAGGATTTCTTGCTTTATGACAATATTTCATGTTTACTTGATGCCTGACCAAAAATATGAGGCCTTTGTTTATGAGTTACCAGAAAGAAAAACAATTGGTGTTCACCAGAATCTTACTCACACAGCATCCAGCACAATGTAGTGATCTCAGTGTTTATTATAAATTTAATGAGATTTATGATGATGGTGGTGGTGATGATACAATAAAGTTATTCCTCTTACTTTGTACTATAGTGTCTATGAACAAAAAGTCAAAGCCTAAATGTGCATTTACAAGTGAAAAAATATCATGAATTCAAAAAAGGATTGATTAAATCTGTTAATATTCAGCTAATATATATTCTAATCCACACTAAGCCCATAAACACAAACGCCCAGGTTATTAAAGACACATGGCGCTAAACTGTGTGCATGATTACTCTCTGGTAATCTAGCTGCCCAAAGAGCTCTAAAATGAAATGTAACAAATGAGATTAGCATCCTCATCTGAGTGCTAAATATCTCATTGCAACCCACAGCAGCCAAGGAAACCTCAAGGTCTGCTACTGCTGGGAATTGAGAGGGGGTAGGCCAATTCCAAAGCATTTACAGTTTTAGTGCATCACTTCTCCCATACTAAGCACTGTGCAACTGTCTCATTTTCTTCATTAAAGTCCCAGTTCTGGTCACTCTAGTCTGTCTTCAGCAATAAGCAAGTAATTAATCAAACTCCAAGGAATAGTTAAAAGAATTCCCTTTACAAGCCTATATCTGTAGTGTAATTTTAGACCTCTAGCCTGCCATTTTTCATAGGCCCTATGAACTCACATATGTGCAGGGACAGTCTAACTGCCATCGTGAAGAAACTGGAACAGGTTTCTGAAAGGATTCCAAGACGTGCTGTCCTCCCAGACCTCTTCTAGCTCTGTTGTTCTCCTTGAAATCCTGCTATGTCCCTCCTTATCTTCTTTCTTCCTATCCTTTTGAATACAGCATGATAAAACATCCTCTAAATGTCACAGCCTCTTCTGGGCCACAATATTCCGGAGCAAAAATTCTAAGGAAGGAAAGAATTGAAGTTGCTGTTGCAATTTTTTTTGTTTGCTTTTAAGTCACTTTTACAATAAGGTATTATCCAAATAACTTGAATACAAATCTATAAGCCATTAAAAGTAGTGAAAAAATGAGGATAAAGCTTGTTTTCAAAGGGACCAAAATAAAGCACAACACAAATAAGAGAAGGCAGAACGATAGCCAAACTTAAAAAAATTGCATCTTGCCATTGTAATCTGAATTGACAATGTTTTAAACTAGCATATATGTGGGGGAGAGGAGAGGAGAGGAGGGATGAGAAGGGGAGGGGAGGGGAGGGTAGGAGAGAGAGAGAGAGAGAGAGAGAGAGAGAGAGAGAGAAGAATAGTTTTTGTCTGAACACTGAAATGTGATTTGGTTGTTGCAAGTTACCTACAGATCTGCAGTCACAGGCTGTAAGAATGAATTAACCTATATGGCAGGAAGCAACCAGATGGCTCTGATCATATGAGCCCCCACCTCACACCCTGCTCACATATTTATGTGGCTGCCAATAGATCTTCCGTCTTCCTTTATTTCTTCATCTAGTTAACCTACCTAGTTATTTCACCAGATCTTTTATGTACAAAAGCCGAAGCACATGTTATGCATCATTCCCCGAGAGCTAAAATAATAAGTAAATACACTTTTGCTACTATTTCTGTGTTAAAATGACCACCAAGCATGTTTAGAGGAAAATACATTTTAAAAAATTCAATTAAAAAATGTTTCCATCTTGGAGAAAAGTACTTATTTCCTAGCACAGGTGTATATGCATGTGTAATATGTCAGTGCCCCTTTATTGGCTGGACATATGTTCCAAAATCCTCAGTGGATGCCTGAAACTACAGTTGGTACCGAACCCTGTATATACTGTTTTCCCCTACATATACCTACTTATGATAAAGTTTAATTTTAAATTAAGCACAGCAAGAAATTAACAATAAGAACTACTAATGAACTAGAACAATTATAACAAATCCTGTAATGACAGTGATGTGAATGTGGTCTCTCTCTCTCTCTCAAAATATATTATTGTATTGTACACGGCCTCCTTCCTGTGAAGATGTGAGATAGTAAAATGATAACCCTATATGAGTGAGGGTTACTTGAATACAAGCACTGCGAAACAACATAAGGGGTGAGGAGGTGCTATTGTATACAATTTACATATATTTAATACTTTTTAATGTTACATAAGAAATTAAATGCTAGGCCAGTTCTCAACCCACATCCCTCCTCATTATACTCCACAAGCATATGTTCCAGTATCAGAGGGAACACGTTGCCACTTTGAAAATGCATCTAATGTTTAAATTACCTAGTTTTCATAAAGCATGACCCCTACACACCACCTGGCTGCTTCCTTCGGTGCTTCAGCTAAAAAGAAAAAGAAAAATCAGTGATTGACTCTCTAAGAGGACTTTCCAAAGAATTGTCGAGAGAGTCAAGGTGGCTCCCAGCATTGCTCAGGCCGGTCACCCTGTCTCCCCTGAGACTCAGTGAACCCTGCTAACGAGGGTCCTGCACAAACTCCCTTCTTAGACGTGCCCATGTGTCCCCATGTTCCCACAGAGCCACTGAAGACAATGTCTGGCAGAACTAAAGAACCACTGGGCAAGAGCAGGTGCCGTGCCAGGGGCAAGTCTAATGGCCTGTGGGTGGGCTGCAGCCGCTCCCTGTGGCATGCTGCAGTCTAAGCTGGGACAGTTGTTGAGAAAGCCCCTCTGATGCTGCCAACAATGGACAGCAGTGGGACAGTGGTTAAAAGAGGTTTCTCCTCGACATCTTACTAGCTTTTCTTTGGAGCTGTTCAGTTTCACTCTTTTCCTTCTGTTTATCAGGAAAAATATTCCGTGGATATGACATAATGAAATTTGTTCTAGTCCTCCAGTATTCTTTTTTTAAATTTAAATATATTTTTATTTATTTCAGAGAGAGGGATGGAGAGGGAGAGATAGAAACATCAATGATGAGAGAGAATCATTGATCAGCTGCCCCTGCACACTCTTCAATGGGGATGGAGCCCGAAACCAGGGCATGTGCCCTTGACCAGAATCAAACCCAGGACCCTTCAGTCTGCAGGCCAACACTCTATCCACTATCCACTGAGCCAAACCGGCTAGGGCAGTGGTCGGCAAACTCATTAGTCAACAGAGCCAAATATCAACAGTACAATGATTGAAATTTCTTTTGATAGCCAAATTTTTTAAACTTAAACTATATAGGTAGGTACATTGTTATTAACTTAATTAGGGTACTCCTAAGGCTTAGGAAGAGCCACACTCAAGGGGCCAAAGAGCCGCATGTGGCTCGCGAGCCACAGTTTGCCGACCACGGGGCTAGGGCATAGTCCTCGAGTATTCTTAAAACAAACAAACAAACAAACAAAAAAAAACTGCTTCAAGTCCTGGTAAAAAAGCTGCATGGAACTCTTTTTTGTTTGCCAGCACAATCAGCCTAAGAATAAACATCTTCTCTATGAGGGTATTTCTCCGGGACAGCTGAAAGGCCATATGTATCCTACCATAAGACAAGCAATAGAAAAGCTGTTATGAATGTAAAGCATCATTGTGCGATGGTATGGACATTCTGTACACATCTTTTCTGGGCAGGCTATAATGGGAAAATACAAGGCTGAAATGTAATTAAACTTGTCTGAAAAACTCAAGTATGACTTCAATTCATTAATTTATAGTTTCACCTCTGAAAATCAGATCTGCCTAATATTCATAATGTCAGTCTCTCCCTTCAACACTCTGGCCATCTTGGGCTGGATAAATCTTTGTTGTCGGGGGCTGTCCTGTGCACTGTGGGATGTTTAGCAGCATGCCTGGTGTCTAACACTTAGATGCCAGCATCACCACCACCCCTGTATAGACAGCCAAAAATGTCTCCAGACACTACATGATGTCCCTTGGGGCCAAATTCACCCCAGTTAAGAACCACTGTGTTAATGGGACTACCACACCCAAGCAACTTCGACCAATATTTGCCTTAACTTTTTCCGTTTAAACACATTTCTTGGACTCAAAATGAGAAATAAGGAAAGGAAGACTGACTTCAATTTAAACAGTGTTTGCTGCAAAAAAAAAAAAAAAATAGAGAGAGAAATTTTAAGAAAATGTTAGAACCAAACTATTCTAAGGAATAAGACTACAGACTGCATTAAATGCTCAGCATTGAATCTCTTTGAAAGGAAGAGTATGGATTGTATGTGGTCCAGGTCTGAATGGCTAGAGCAGAACTAGGGGAGGCGTTTCAGACTCCTGAGTTCACTGCAGACCAGCCGCCTGGTTCTTCAATGGTGAGGGCATCAGATGCATATACTACAAAGCAGAGGTAAACCCATTGGACCCCATAATTATGTCAATTTTTAGTTACAGCCATGTAGATTATCTAATGCATTTCAATAAACATACACAGAGCATTTATTAAGTGCCGATAATTACAATACTTTCTAGGAATACTAACTTGAATACAAAATATTTCTGACCTTTAAAGACTTCACATTCTATTAGAGTAAGACCTTAGTTGAGACTGTAAATCTCTACTATTGTGTAGTTTTAAAAATATGGAATATTAAAGTGATCAAAAAGAAATGAGGATTTAATCAAAGTTGTGGAAACTGGATTTAGTGATGATATTTACCTGGGAGATTAGATTGGCCTCAGATGGGAAGGATAAATTTTGCTGATCACCTGTTTGCTATGTTGCAAACAGCAATTCATGTTGTCATTATAATATTATGCAGTGACATGATTACCTTTGTTTTAAAGAACAGAACATTGAGACACAGAAAAGTGAAGTATCTTACTTAAGATCATTCAGAATTTCAACCTTCATTTTTCTGATGTCAAACTTATATGAGTGTTTTTCATTTAGAAGTAATTGCAAACATTCAGAAAGTGTCAGAAATAAAAAAGTTCATGGAATACTTACGTAGTTATAGAATAGTCACAGGGATGTAAAGTATAGCATAAAGAATATAGTCAATAATATTTTAATAACTCTATATGGTGTCATATGGGTATGAAATTTATTGGTATAATCACTTAGTGAGTTCAGTGATGTCTAATCATTGGGTTGTACACCCAAAACTAATATTATATTGTATGTCACCTAATTGAAAAGTAAAAAATTATTTAAATTTCAAAAAAGAATACCCATTCTTTTTTTAGTATTAACAGTTTTACCTAGTATTAACAGTTGTCCCCATTTGCTTTGCCATACTCTTTCTCTCTCTCCCTTTATATGTATAAAGAAAGAAATATTAATAATATACAATACATTATGTAAGAATTAATAAAATATAACACATTATATATAAAAATATTAATATATTATATACTGTATATCATAAATTAATATATATTATGCACATAATATTTTTCCTGAACCATTTGAGAGTGTGGAGATGAACAACAGTATGGTGACTGTGGGGAGGTGGGTGTGGAGATGGAAAAAGGCATAGAGGGGATAAATGGTGATGGAAAAAATAAAATGAAAATAAAAAAGAGAGTGAGTTTCATACATAACGGCCATTTACACTAAATTCCTCAGTATGTTATTTCTAACAATAAGGATATTCTCATGCATAACTACAATACAAATATCTGCTACAGTAAATTTTAATATTAATACAATGCTTTTATATAATTTCACAGCTATATTCCAAATTTTTCAATTAACACAATAATGTTCTTTTAGTAAAATTTCCCTCCAGTACAGAATCCAGTTTAGAATCAGACATTGTATTTTGTCATCATGCCTATTGCTTCTCCTTTGATCTGGAAAAGTTCCACAATCTTCCTTTGTGTGTGTGTGTGACATTGGCATTTTTGAGGAATATTGCCTCCTTCCCTCTTAGAATGTTTTTCATTTGAGCCTGGCCAATGTGGCTCAGTGGTTAAGTGTCAGACCTATGAACCTGGAGGTCACAGTTCAATTTCCAGTCAGGGCATATGCCCAGGTTGGGGGCTTGATCCCCAGTAGGGGGCATGCAGGAGGTAGCTGAGCAATGATCCTCACTCATCATTGATGTTTCTATCTCTCCCTTTTCCTTCCTCTCTAAAATCAATAAAAATAAAAGTTTAAAAAGAATGTTTTTTGTTGAGGTTTGTCTGAAGTCTCTTCACAATTAGACTCAGATTTATCACTGGCAGGAGTGCTGGGTTGGTGAGGGTGTCCTTCCCAGGGCATATGTGGGAGGCATATGATGCCCTTCTGCCTTTTATTGATGATGCTCATTTTGTAGGAAATTGTTAACATGTCATCCCATTTCTCCATAGTACAGTTGCTGTTTTTCCTCTTACAATTACTAAGCAGTCTCTGGGAAGACACCTCAGGACAATACAAACATCCTTCCCTTCAAAGGTCTCTCTAGAGTTAACACACATGGATGCTTTCCTGAACCAACTCCAGCAATCCTCCACGTCTACCAGTTGGCCCTTGGCACTCTACAGTAAGTAAAGCAGGCCCTTCTCTCTCATTTATTTGTCTATTTACTTTTGATTTAAAATTGGGAATGCTTATTTTTTAGAGATTACCCATAATTTATTGATATCATTCATTATTTTGGGGCACAAATTGTTCTATATTTGACCAGGGGGAGATTTTTCAAGCTGGGCTAGTGTCTTTGTAACGTGCTCCATCACTTTTTAAAACACATTCTAATTTTTTGGTATAACAAGATGTCCCTGCCTCATCTTGTACCTATCTTGCCTCAGTTTTTAGAATTACTGTTTCCTTTCAGTAGGAGATGGAGAGCAAGATGTGAGGCAGTAAGTACAGTCTCATTGCTGCTGGGTGTTGTTGCTTCTAGACCTGGCTGCTATTTAGAGCTATGCATTTGTGTATATATAACTACATATATACATACATATACACTATATAACCTACCTATATGTCACATAAATATATACATTAGAAATATATGCACATATTTTAGAAATCATGAGCCTACATTAATACCTTCAATTATATTCCACCCCCCCACACACAAGATTTTTATTGTCTTCCCCAGTCCTTATTTAAATATCTCTTCTACTATAGTGAGAACTCTAACTCCCACAATATCAACATATTTACTTATTTGCTTAATCCTATAATACTGTAATAATCCTATCATATAATCCTATAATAGCTTCAGAGTTACTGTGTCCATAGCATTAAAAAAAAAAGAAGTTCAGGATTTATTTGTAGTTTTGCCCACCAATATACCACTAAAAATTGAAATATATATAAAGATTGAATTAGACAATTTTTCTTTCCCTCCAGTGTGGTTAAGATTTATTTATGTCTGCTTCAGGTATTTTTTAGTTCTAATTTATTTTTCAAAAAACATTATTTAGTGTAAAATTACTTTATTACAAATAACCCTTTGCAATATAAAAAAGTACACTGTTTTATTTTAAAACCAGTGGCTCTCCATTGTTTTAACAGTAGTAAAATAAAATAACCTCTCATATTAAAATTATACTTTTGGGTTTAGAAATGAGAAGTGACTTTCATTCTTGTCATTAAATGTTTCAACTGCATGGATTAGGATGACATGCAATTGACTAAATATTCTATTAAATAGTGTCTTCTGAGGCCATTTCTCTCTGAATGGAAGTATTTTACACGAAGTACACTTTTCAACCAGTACACATGGGGATCTGACCCAGGAATGTCAGCTGACAGGCTCAGGGTCTCATCAGCCCCACAGATTCTCCAAATTATTAATAGTGTAAAGTTAATTAAACCGATGACATTATAAATCCAGCTGTTGTGATTTCTGGGTCTACCTAGGATGTCATATAGTGTGCTATGTTATAAAAAGTTGAATATTTGGTATTTGACAGCCTTGGATTAAATTTATTTTTATCTGCACATCTTTAGGAAATATACATTTCCTAATCTATATATTTAGGATTGTTGTAAATAGAAAAGAAACATGTATATCTTTCTCTTATATTCTTACTAATGTGTATATGTTTCTATTAGACACTTATTGGTGCTAACTCCTTCCTTTTCAACATCGTCCTTACAATAATCTTAATTACTCTTGGCTAAATTTGTAGGCCACACACAAAATCATACACTTTTAGACCCAAACTAGGTAAATCTTTTTTCATGCATAAGTAGTTACCTCTGCTATATCCTGGAATTGTACATTATGGACAGACCTTGAATTATCACTGCAATATTTACTTTCTAGAAATAACATAATTAGGACTAAGGAAATCTCACCTACTTTCCTCCTTGGTCCTTCCAGGTCTCATGATGATTAATTGTGGGGACATCATTTTCCCTCAGGGCCAAATGCAAGTTCTATCAAGAAAGATGTGGTTTAGCTCCCAGATGCCGTCTAAGATTAATACAACACATCTCAAAATGGCGTTATTTTATTTGCTGGCACTCACCTGATAACCCGAGTGGGGCACTTCCTGAGACTGCTGATACTGGCACCCAAAGAACCAAAGAATCCATAGTCCCCAAACCTGCCCATGACCAACAATGGGCAAGGTATAAGTGATATGCACCCTGGCTTCCACCTCCTTGAGTAATTTTCTTTCTCAGATTTCATCAATGGGATTGTGCTCCAATTGCCTTCCGAGGTCACTGGCTCCCTCATGCACCCTCTTCCATGCCTCATGTCCTACTCTTTTACTGGTGCTTTCTCAGACGTGGCTTCCCTTGCCTTCCAAGCCTTATCTCATGATCTGCTTCTAGGGGAAACTAAACCAAGGCAATTAGCTGTCTTTTCACCCACTTTTCTAATGGATGAGATAAAAAGAAGGTCAATCCTCACTAGCATGTCTTGTTTTAGCTTCCAATCTTTTTGACAACAGCTGACAAAAGTACACTTTAAGAATAATTAATAATCTTCAGGAATTGGGAAGTCGAAAACCATTCTATATCTTCAGACTCACCCAATTTACCTTATGAGAGTGATCACTTATTTTCCAGCATCTGCATTTGGGAAGTCCTTCAGGACAAATAAGTAGGTCTGTTCTCTCC
Source organism: Myotis brandtii (assembly GCF_000412655.1). Lineage (NCBI taxonomy): Eukaryota > Metazoa > Chordata > Mammalia > Chiroptera > Vespertilionidae > Myotis > Myotis brandtii. The sequence continues at coordinate 3,034,144 of NW_005364031.1, forward strand.
AGCTGCATGAATAGAACAAGTTGGTTGGTATTGGAGAAAGAGCCCTGCCCAGAGGTAAATCCCTACCTCCACTCCCAGGGGCAGGAAATTGCTGAAGCTTTTAAGCGACAGTCCGGAGGCATCTCACTTTCCTTTGAACACTACTTTTTAGGTGTGTTTACAAACAGGGATTCCAGCTTAGCCATCTTTATTCATCTAGCATCTTGCAGACGTAGTTGTTTATCTCAAATTCAATGGAAATGGCTCCTCTAGAAAGTCTGCAGTTATAATTTGCTACACTAGCCAGTGCAACTCTGAGGCCCTTAGTTAAAATAACAGCTACATTTTTTCAATTAATTTTGAAGCCAGTCAACAATTAATGAATGGATTTCAGATCACATAGATTTAAAATAAAATATAAAGATTAATAATCTAATTGAACACAAATCTAGTGATTTGTGAAACAATGTAAATAAGGATTGTATATACTTTGAAAAATCAGATTCTGGAGGTGTGCAAAGATGGTTTTACCAGACCTAATTTTAGTTGAACTAGTTGTCTAGTAGAATTAAATATGTAATGTTAAAAGTGATTTCTATAAGTGGAAATGTACTGAAGAGTTTTTAATAATTACAATTAATGCATATTTACAAATAATTATTAAATATTATTGATTTATTTATAAAATTGAAATAAATTTGTTATAAACACATCCTATGGAATATATAGAGACATATGGATATTTACATCTGCCTATATATCTCAAACTAGTCTATTTTGGAGAAAGACATCTTGTGATATGATAAGTGTCTGAATATATTGTAAATATTAATGATAATGAGGTTTCTGGTTTATAGGGGATTAGTATGTGACACAACCATGCTATTTAAAACCATAAATGTATTTTATCTAATTATATGTTTTGCTTTAGCTACTCTACCAGAAACACATACTTCGTTCTTTATACCAAACTTTCACAACATTTATATATTTTAACTCCATTACTTTCCAAGATAGAAGAATGTTTGGTTGCATGGTTACAATTTGTTGCTTTCTTACTGTGGTTATAATCTGGAATATTTTATTTCACTTGCCATTACAAATGTCATTAATGTTAATAAATACTTTGAAGGATACACAGAAATTACAGACATTATGTTCCTATGAAAGCCGAAGAGCTACCTCGGTACAAGTCTAATTCAGCTCTTTAAAAAGCTGAATTAGACTCATCCTCTCATACATTCTCAATAGTGTATTCAAAGAATATACACTGTTAAGAAAATAAGTATAAAGGAGAGGATATTATTGATTGATAAGTATAAATCAGAATCAAATTAGAGTGATTTCATAGGAAATGTGTCAACATTGTAAGACTTAAATTGAAACATAGTTTAATTGGAATTCTGTAAGGAATAGAATAGGCTTTCTAATGGAAAAGAAAAATATCACAAATCAGTGATAAACTCCAGGAAGATAAGAAATATTGATATTGAAATGAAAATATTTTTATATACACAGTTACCTATTTGGTAGGAAGTTAATAAAGGGATAGAGCACATTGTGAAGACATTCAGAGCTGTGCTGTTGATAAAGACATTAATATACAAGTGTCCCTGCTTTTCCTCTGCTCCCCAGCACTGTGGGCATAGGTCTTGTGCAGCTCTCATCTCATTATTTGCTCTGGAGAAGATCCCTGGCACCAGCCTGGGAGCCCCAGGCGGGTGGCAGTACCCAGGCTGGTGCCAGCGCTGAAACACTCGTCTCAGGTTGTGTTCAGGATCTCTTGAATGTTTAGAGCAGGGTTGCGATTATTTTTTCCAGAACTTAAAGTTCATGCTCTCATAATGTTCAGTGTGCACTCTAATCTTAGAATATCACAAAATAGCTGCACACTGTTATTCTATTAGCATAAGGAAAAAACTCACTTGAAATTAATTTTGAAAAGAAAACAATTCTATATTTGCCATCCATAATGGACTAAAATTCACTAAAAATAGTGTCTTAAAGTCTGTTTTTTTTCTTCTAATTTCAGTCTAACATACAAAACTACTTCCTGCTATGCTCTTTACTTTCCATTCTTTTGAGACCTATTCAGTGGCACAAACAGAGAAGAGGTGGGAAGAAAGGAGAACATGTATTGCCATGTACAAGCCAAATCATATGATTTGTATTGACAGGATAACACTTAGTAAGTATATGTGGTTGCACCTTTGTATTTGCCATCTAAATGGGTCAGGGCCTAAGAACAATTCCTGCTTGGTTTCTATTAGATTTCATTGCCCATTAACAACAAAAACAAACAGACAAAAAATACATTCTTATTTTTGTTTCTTTTCACTTTCTTTTTCTTAATTATCACTTTCAAGAATTTTTAATTTTATTACTTATTCAAGAACATGCAAGTAAAGCACTTTTTATAATGACTATAGCCTTCTTGAAATCCAGCTCTCGTTCAAAAGGAAGAAATACATATTTATTTACATTATAAGCTTGATTTATTGACCTCTTTTAAAGTCACAGAATATAATACATATGAATTAATAATGATTTTAATTATTATTTCATCTTCTATCTTCGAGAGAATATAAGCAAAGGGCAAGTTGGGAAAGTTGATATATCCAATAGATATTTTTTGCTGTCTGATGTGTTAAAGAGAAAACCAGAAGCCTAAAATGGCTGAAGTCCATGATACTAAACCTGGATTTGATACCTGATCTAATTGATGTTTTAACCTCACCAGAAACATTATCTTAACCAGTCTGGAATTTTATGGTCAACACCAATGAGGTAATCTGTCACTTGAGCCCTCTCCATCTACCCCACCACTCCTTAGAAAGAAGATGCAATCTGCAGGGTAAAAACCTCGTCATTTCCTTCCCTGAAAAAGGTGTCCTTTCTTTTCTTTTGTGAATAGCTCCCTTGCCCCACCCTTCTTCCTATAATACCTTCTATTTTGAACAACCCTTCAACACTCCCTTCTACTTGCTAGATGGGATGCTGCTCCATTCATGAATTTCTGAATAAAGCCAGTTAGATCTTCAGAGTTACTTGGCTGAATTTTGTTCTTTATTAGATTCTATTTGCACATCCCATTGGAACATTTAGCTCTGGTGACTTAATACAAAAAATAGTTTTATAGATTTTGACTGGATTTCCCATTCTCATTACTGAAAGCCACATCAATCATGCCATTAGTAAAAGGGGTGGGGGAGGGAGAGATTATATTTTAGAACATTAAATTTGTTTTGAAGACATAGTAAAGAGAATTGAGTGTATTGTTAAGTATTCTTTCTCTGATGTGTTGTAAGCGTAACTTGTTGACATGTGGAGAGAAGAGATGCCACATTGCAGCTCATTCTTGTTGGATGAAGCACTACTGAAGTATCACTTTCTAACAATTAAGAAATTAGTACTAACAATTATGTGTCATTTCTTCTGTAGAGCTCACAGCATGATTAGTTTATGCCTAATTAAGGGCCTAAATCAGCAAGGCTGTCTGGCTGCAGCCTGAGGGGGAATTCCTGTAGGCTACTTTCTAAGCTTTCTTTCCTTAAATTAGAAAGTAATTCAATTTTAATGGTCTAAGGCCTCTTCAACTATTTCACAACTCTGATTTCAAACAAATCTTTGATTTCCATCTCCAATCTTTCTCCCATGTGGTCCTTTTTAACTTGTTCAAATAAAACAGAGAGAGAGAAGAGAAAGACAACATAAAGTTGAAAAAATGGTCCAGTAAGTTTGTATAGTAGGCTATACTGGGGAGACAAAAGGAAGCTAGGTAGACAGGCATGGGAACATGGGGTGAGGAAGTAGAACCACGGAACCCAGCTATGCGGAATTACTAAGGCAACCCAGCTGGGTGGGGAAAGAAGGGCACGTGTGGGAGACTTTATAATGTATAGATGTTGCTAAGACAGTTTACAGATAACTAATCACAAAGCAGTGAGGCACATAACCAATCCCAAGAATGTTATTAAGGCAGAATTCTTTGAAAAGACCAATAAGGAGCTAGCAAGGCTGTTTCTACCCCTAGACAAAAAAGCTCTCTCTCTCTCTCTCTCTCTCTCTCTCTCTCTCTTTCTGTTCCTGATGTTCCTGTGGTGGGGGATGCGTTCCCTTGTGCCCACGTGGCTTATGGCCATGTGGGACTCCACACATGAACTAATGGACTTCAATTCGCTTGGATGCTGAACTGCACTCACCTAGAACATGGAACGGAAGCTCTGGACACTGGCCTGCGTTTGGAACCCCAGCTGCACCTTTTCCAGGACTGGCTTCTCTCAATAAACTGCTTCTGCTCACCGTTTTTGTCCGCAAATCCATTCTTTGGTTTTGTGAGACAACAAACTCAGACTCAGATACCACATTTTGGTTTCAATACCATCTAGCTTTATGTAAGTGCACTCTATGATGTTCACAAAGGACAAAATGGACGTTCTCTGAACATATTTCTCAGAATATATACCTGTTGTTAGGAGGTGCATGACTAATTTCGAATTCCTCAGAAAATCTTTTAAAACTGGAATCTGCAACTGAGAACCAAAGCCACACCCTTTCACTCAATTTAAAAAAAAGTAAATGTTTGTTTTTATATATTTAATGTGTTTTATTGATTCCTTAATTTGATAAAGGGTTTTGTTTTTTTTTCAAACACCTTATTTAAAAATAGCAATAGCCCAGCTGGTGTGGCTCTATGGTTGAGCGTGGACCTATGAACCAGGAGGTCACGGTTCAATTCCCACTCAGGGCACATGCCCAGGTTGAGGGCTCCATTCCTAGTGTGGGGCAAGCAGGAGGTAGCCAATCAATGATTCCCTCGCATCACTGATGTTTCTATCTCTTTCTCCCTCTCCCTTCCTCTCTGAAACCAATAAAAATAAATTTTAAAAAATATCAATATAAGGAAATGATCAGACACAAGATTACCAGAAAAATAAAATTGATAAACGACATATATACACACACTATATATCTGTGCATGTATGCATATATATATATATATATATATATACACTACATATGTTTATATATGCATACACACTGTATACATGTATATAAGGCATTTGCACATACACATATGGAGTTTATTATGCTTTATATTCTACCATGCATTATATTATAATATTATCTCTATTTTACAGCTGAGGGAACTGGAAACTGAAGCATAGAGTGTTTATTAACTTTCATGCAGTCATACAGCTAGTAAAATGGCTAAGGCACAAAGTAAAGAAAACAGGACATACTAATATAAAATAAAGGTCAAAAGAGTACAAATAAAATTCCTAATTTAATATTGCCTTTATGATTAGTTACACCATTTCAAAACTAATTTAACCCTTAAGGAAGTTCTTATTAAAAAATGTAAAACAAATGGCTCTTACAGTTTATCAAAAATAAGAAAAAGGTTTCTAATGCAATTTTAATTTTTCTTTTGACATTTCTTTGCATGACAAATTTAGAAAATATGACCGAGAAACCAAGAAACCTCCAACTGGTGGACATATAAACAGAAATGCCTGTGCATTAGAAGCTACCTACAAGAAATTTTCCATGTTTAACTAAAACTAGTTTTATCTTTCTCCAATTTCCAGAGTGGAAATCAATGACTTCTAAAGAATGAAAACAAAAGAAAACTAGAAGAGCAAACAAAAAAGAAACAAATTATATATTTTTTAATTAGAAGGCAACTTGGAAGAGGAAAAATGTCTTTTATATACCACATATTCATCCAAGGCTCCCCTTCACTTGAAATTTGTTTATTTGTTTTGCCAGAGTATACTTGGGTTAAATGCACCCCCCCCCACCCCTGCCCATGTGGGTAACTAAGCAAGAAAGCACTTTGTTTCTTTTTCTCTGAGAAAACAAAATGAACCAGCTTAAATTCTGAAGATGTGCTTATCTCTTCCAGCCCCACAATTTACCTTCAAACAGCTTTTCAAAAACTATTGAAAGACAGGCTACTTTTGCTGGAGGCAGGTCACAGAAACACAGCATTATTGTGTCAGTTGATTAATTATTTTGATTCTGCTTAGTATTTCAAATATATTTATTATTGGGGGAACATTGTTATAAATAGTTTTAAAATGTTTTTTAATTGATGTGTTAAAGAACACAAATGTATCTGTACATATATATGCAGAAGTATCTATAATAATAAAAGGGTACTATGCTAATTAGATCCGACGTCCTTCCTGACGAAGCCGAGGCAGGAGGGAAGCCAGGCCGGGTCCCGGGGGCTGGAAGCTGGGGGAAGGAAGGCCTACTCTTGCACGAATTTTTGTGCATCAGGCCTGCACCCTCTCGAAGTCCAGGACCCCTCGGACATCCTTCTCGCAATCAAGGACCACTGGCTCCTAACCGCTCGCCTTCCTGCCTGCCCAATTGCCCCTAACCACCTCTGCCTGCCTGCCTGATTGCCCCTAACCACTCTGCCTGCCTGCCTGATCAACCCTAACTGCTCACCTGCATGCCTGATCACCCCTAACTGCCTCTGCCTCAGCCCCCACGGCTGCGGCTTTGTCCAAAAGGACGTCTGAAATGATGTCTGGAAGGTCATTCGGCTGCCCGGTCTAATTAGCATATTATGCTTTTATTATTATAGATTTACATACACATATAGTCAGGTTTTATCATGGACAATGTTTTGATCCTGGGACCCCTGGTGAGCCAAATAGTACACAGTACAAAACATATCCATATAAAGCCATTACCAAATATTCAATTAATTAAAGTAAAAAGTCAGAATTGATCTAAGAAAATCAGGAATTTGACCTGAAAGAACTTCTAGACTGTTATATTTTATTTCTACCCCTTTGCAGAGAAATTTTACCTGGAGAACATAAAATCTGGATTAGTTTTTATAGACATCACCACCATACTTGCAGAAAATACTAGCAGCAAAAGCTTATTGCAACATATATTTTATCAGCTTCAAACTATTTCCTGCCAAGGAAGAAATAGGTTCTCCTTTCCAACTTCATATATGTAACAGATCAACATAATATAATATTTGTTGATCTATTATCATTTTAAAAATGTGTTTGATAATGATACTCATAAAAATGCTGATTTCTTGGTACTTACTTTAAAGGAGTTATAGGGCAATTTCCAGTTTATATTGATAACCATAAAATAAATGGATTCTTATATCTGAGAAATAGACTAAAAAATACTGTATATCAGTTTATTTCATACTTACAAGTTATACAATTTGAAAATATTTCTACAAAGTTTTGCCATTTTTATATCTTCAGAAAACATCCCATAATTTTAAACCAGTTCAACAAAGCTTATCTTTGTTCTCTTCAAGGGCTGCATTTTACACCCCTTTGTTTTCCCTTTCACAATACCTGTATTTCCATCAAGTTTCTTAATAAGGGGGGTAGAGGTGGGGGAAAACAATGGCTTATTTATTTTACCCAAAGCCTTTCACCTATTAAAAAGTCCTATGGAATTGACCCTGAGGATTAGGTTATGGCAAAATTCCAATGGACTTTTTTTTTTTTTTCGAATCAAGAACTTTGCAATACAAATGATTGTTAAAACTATTATATGTGTTTTAACTGAAATAAATACTTCAGGTCACCATCCAAGAAAGAAAGAAGAAAGAAAGAAAGAAAGAAAGAAAGAAAGAAAGAAAGAAAGAAAGAAAGAAAGACTTATATTGAGAATATGGGATTAAAATGCATTATAAATAACTACCTTTATTGGCATTTTTAATGTTACTTTTGTCCTACCTCTTTGCAGTCTGATTCAGAAAGCAGTTTATAATAAGGCATTGACCATTGCAGACATCCAAATAGAAGGCCTTTTAATGACAAGTTTCTACTATACAGTAGTATTCAATATACATTTGATTTAAGAGCATTATCCAGTGAATACAACTACTTTATAATGGCCAAATCAATGATTTATGCTGGACCAAAATATTCATCAATTAATAATAAAGAATACTGTCTGCTCTTTCAGAAACAGAATCAACAACAAGTAAACACACGCAGACACACACACAAAATAAACCATCAAAATCTGGTCCTTTTCATCTCTCTCTGACAGTGGGCAACTTCTAAGATATTAAAGAGAAATATTAATTCTTAATGAGGAGAATGCTATGTTTGTTAAATATAAAAATAAAGGAAATAGTCCTTGGCCTGAGCTACTTATTTGGTTATGCTATTGGAAAAAAATGGTTGCATCTTCCAATAGTATCCCAATTAACATTATAGTTGTCCAAATAAATGGGCAATCACTTTTCTCAAGCTGCTTGTTAATAATTTATAGAAGAACAAATGTTAATAAAAACAGGATACAAAATTTTCCATAGTCACTGCCAATTGTTAGAATTTGAGAAAAATATTTGAGTGAATTTTTTATTTTATGAACTATGTATCTTTAAGAAAAATGACTTGGAAAACTTAGATGAAGTTACATGAAATACACAATAATATAATTTTGTAACAACTTCCAATAAATAACAACTTCTATAAAGTGAGTCATGACTGCTTTAAGGACCACATTCTAGGACCCAGCACTATGCCACAGGTCTATAAGTGAGCATAAAAGTAACACAAGCATTTGCCTGTCTGACTTTGGCCCTGAGGGTAGAAGAAAGTGAGTTGAATACAGGTAGAATGACCTTTACTTGAATCATAAATTGAAGCTCTGTGAGATCAGGAAACTTATTCTTTTTTTTTTTTTTTTGCATGTATTGCTTCCCCAGTACCTAGCACAGCGTCTAGCACATACTCAATGGACTCAAAGGTCTATATGGTCGATTATAAGGCCTTGAATTAAAAATTACACATCCCAGGACAAATTAGAATGTGTAGGGTAAGAGTTCCAACATTGACATAAAGGAGGTTTGAGAGGGGAATTTCACAGAGAGTCTCAGAGCTTCCCTAAATGCCTCCTAGTTCTGGAGCATAGCAGTTTGCCATGTCAAAATGATAGTAAAATTCAATACCTGCTGTTTAGACATGGCTGGATATCTGTGTGTAGATAATGAAAATAAATATTACCTCTTAAATCATGGAGTCATAAAATAATTCCCAACAAATAATTGTGTCTTTTTTTTTTTTTTCAGAAAGTCCTGGGGTATTGTTAATAGTGTGAGTAGTTCCATCCAAGGGAAAATATCAAAGTTTGTGTCTTTGGGGAGTTTAGTTAACTTATCTGAATCTCATTTCCTCATCAGTAAAATGTACAAGTACAGAGCTTATGGGTAGTATTGTGAGAATTAATGCATTAATAAACTTACAGCCACATTTGAGAACAATGACTACCATATATTAAGTGTTAGGTATTAACTAGAGTTAGGGACATGAGACTAGAACTCTAGAGGTAGCTCAGTAGTGGGCAAATAGGCTTAAGATCCCGAGATTTAAAATCCGATGACAGTTGGTAAAGCCATGAGAATAAATGGGTTATGTAAGAAAAACAACACAATGAGAGAAGCACACAAGCCAAATCTAAACACTCAGATATATGTACATTTATTAAGGAATAAGAAAGCTGTGTGGAGAAGTAAGAGTGTGGTAATGGATAGAATACTGGCAATGAAGTTTAATGGAATCAGAATTCAAATTTTAACTCCTATTTTCTAGCATAACGCTGGCCTGTTTTTTTTTTATTATCTCTGATGCTCATTTTTCTAAGCTATAAACTGGGAATAATATCAAAATGTCAGACTTGCCGAGAAGATAAAGATTGCATTAATTAATTAAAGCATGTAATGCAAAAATATTATTAATATGTGGTAGTTTTTATATTCAGTTAGTAGACAAAGAATGAGACAAAACAGACAAGAAAGAAGGAAGGAGTAAAGAGAGAAAGAGGAAGAAAAAAGAAAGAGAAAAGAGAGGGGTAGAGAAGGAATAGAGAAAAGGCAGAAGGAAAGAGGAAAAGACACAAACAAAAAAGAACAAAAAGCCCTGGACGATTTGGCTCAGTGGATGGATGGTCAGCCAGCAGACCAGAGGGTCCCGGATTCAATCCCGGACAAGGAGGTGAACCTCAACTGCAGGCTTGATCCCTGAACGCATGTGGGAGGCAACTAATCAATGTGTCTCTCTCACGTCAATGTTTCTGTGTGTCTCTCCTCCCTTCCACTCTCTCTAAAAATCAATGGAAAAATATCCTCAGGTGAGGATTAATAAAAAAGAAGAAGAAAGAGCCCTGGATGGGTGGCTTAGTTGGTTTGAGTGTCATCATGTACACCAAAAGGCTGCAGGTTCGATTCCAGGTCAGAGTATATACCTAGATGCTGGTTGGATCCCCAGTTCGGTTGGGGCATGTATGGAAGGCAACCAATCAATGTTTCTCTCTCTCTCTCTCTCTCTCTCTCTCTCTCTCTCTCTCTCAATCTCTCTCTCTCTCTCTCTCTCTCCCTCTCTCTCTCATAAAAGCATATCATTGGGTGAAGATAAAAAAGAAAGGAAAAGAGAAAAAAAGCAAAAAGGAAATAAAAGTAAAGAAAAAATGTATATTGCCAGAAAATTTTAATTTTGAGAAAAACATGACAGAGTGTTTCAAAATGTGTTCAATATTCCGGGGGCGGGGTGGGGGTGAGGGGAAGGGAGGGGCAACAGAATCCTAAAGGAAATTTTACTACACTAACTCTTGTGTCCTCTGTTATTTTCATCATAGCTTGAAAAATGTGTTTTGAAAGAAAGTTTGTTATATGTTTATATAAACACACACACATACATATAGACAGGAAAGTAACAAGTTTTTGTGACATTTACTATTTTTTGTTTTTTGTTGTTTGTTGATCAAAATGATGTTTTTCATTACAAAAAAGTAAAAGATTGGATGGAATATCATACCCCAGACATTTACAAATTATTATCTTCTATATAGCTTTCCATAATTTCTAAGCATATAGGTGCATGTGTTTTTGTATGGCTTCATATTTTATGTGCACTTTTTTCATTTAGTAATATAATGACTGATATGTTTCTACAAGTCATTCTAAATGATTGGATAGCATGCACCATGCTTTCTAAACTAAGTTCTTATTGTTGAATAATTAGGTTGTTTTCCTTATTTTACTACTGAAAACAAAATTGCACTGAGAAGCCCAGTACATAAATCATGTCCAGAGAATATTTTTAGAAATAAAGTATTTTTCAAAGTATTTTAAAAGTTCCTGTAAATCAAAGGCAGTCATTTAAATGGAATCAATTTAAAGAGAAAAGTAAGGAAAATTAATGCTAATCAAGTAATACATGTTAATATATAAAATACTACAAATCGGGGGGGGGGGCACTTTGAAGAGTACCAGTAAGTGGCACGCTTTATGCAGACAATGATCGAAGAGGGATTGATCTCACATTCTTCAGTAGAATCTCAGGACAGCAAGAAAACAGGCAACAAAAAGTTGTTGGTTAATTTTGTTTCTAATTGTTTTACCGTATCCCGTCTGGGCGTAAGTGGAGAAGAAAAAATGTAATTGGCTCCAGATGGTGATGTCTGCATCCCCCTTGCTTTCCTCTGCTGTGAGGTCTGGCTTTGGAGCCAAGTGGAGAGAACTGGAATTGTGAAGGGTAGAAGGAGAAGAAATGTGACAGATGGGCAAACAAGAGGAGAATCCAGTAAGAGGGCAGGAAAGGAGGCTGTGAGAGGACATCTGAGTGGTGTGCACCTGCTTGGAGGTGGAAGAGCAGCGTTAAGGCTGCTAAGAGCTCCATTGCTGAAGTTCTGACAGGAGTCTCTCAAAAGGTTTGGCCAGTTTCCTCCCCTACACACTTTGTTCCTTCTTGATTAGAGAGAAATACATTTACCTATTTGAGAAGTCTTTTTAGAAAATTTGGAATCCTTTTGAGATAACAGCACTCTAATTTCCAGGAGGCAAAATAGCTTCTTTGCTGGCTATTAAAAAATGTTGTTAAAAATGAAAAAAAGATAGTTTCAATGAATTTTATAAATTTTTCTAAATGTTATTTATACATAGTTTAATTCTAAATGTTAAATAAAAGATAACATTGGAGTACAATAAACACATTTAATATTTACTAGATATTCAATAGGGAAGTTCCAGAGCGTGGCTGCTCTGGCAGCTTGGTCCCAGCACGATGACTAAGACAAGAAAGAATAGAGCCCCAGTCAACCCATCAGACATGCAGAAGGAATGAAAACAAACACAACAAAATAAAAACTTTGTCATGAAAGCTACTGTAGCAAAACCAAGGTTAGCCCCGAATAATGCACACCCCAAGAGAAAAGTAAAGGGAAGAATCAAGAAATTCACATGTGATGAAGTATAAGTGAAATAGAGATGAAATATGTACAGATAAAAGAGCTTTCTCCTCACCGGTCATAAAAATGTTAAAACAATAGTTGTGTATGTGTGTGTATTATGCATATATTATAAAATAGGAATCAACAGAAGGCGAATAAGGATGACAAGCTAACGACATAACTTTTTGATAAATAGTCAAGAGCCTTAAACAAATAATCAGAGCTGCCTTCAACATTTTATACACGGTAGCTCTTCATAATGCTATTTATTACTATGAGGAATTTTTTAAAAACACAAAAAGTCTTTGTTTTACTATACCCAAGAATAAGACAATGGTTAAATATGTTTTTGTATGTTCCTATTGTGATTATTATATAGACATTAAAAGTATATGTTTATAGGTGAGGCTGTAGAAATCTAGATTTTTATATAAATCATACACATTTGTATAATTTCCCACACTTTGTGAGCCTCTGGTATGTAGACCAAATGTGTGTTTGTGTGTGTGTGTGTGTGTGTGTGTGTGTGTGCGCGCAAATATGTGGCAATGGTTTGTGACTTTAGGTGTTAGATGTCAAGACAAAATCGGGCAATGAGAGAGGGGAGAAGCAGCTCTGGAAGAGGGCATCTACTGCGAATGTACTCAGCAAAATGCTACGTCCTGTGCCCTGGGACCCACCCCTGCAAGGCCATCCATCTTCAATCATGTCAAAAAAATTCTTAAGGAGCATTTTCTGCATATTCCCTAAAAAAATTTATTGTAAACATATGCTCCTTAGGTTTGGGATTTGGGGTTATATTTTAGAAAGTACTGAATTTGCGTCAGAATTAGAGATAATCTGAACAGCCAAGAAGTTAATGGAAATGATTTAGGGAGAAAAATGGCAGGAAGTGAAAATTTCAAAATATTAACAGTAATATCTCTGGGTGATATAATTTTAGGGAATTAAGTTTCTTTCTTATTCTCTATTATAGTTTTCAGATATTATATAGGATGTATTCTGTAGGCTGTACACCTACACTAGTTTATAATAAAAATGAATGTAACTTTTTAAAGCAAGTTTTAAAAAAATAATTTCTATTGAGAACTTCTTAGCACACTCTAAAAGTTTTTATTATATATATTAACCATTATTTTAAACAACTACAAATAAGGTCTCATGCCATAAGTTCTTATTTGAATTTAGTATTAGTGAAAAGCTAAACTTGTGCCCTAGCCGGTTTGGCTCAGTGGATAGAGCATCAGCCTGCAGACTGAAGGGTCTCAGGTTTGATTCCTGTCAAGGGCACATGCCTGGGTTGTGGGATGGATCCCCAGTAGTCAGCCGATCAATGATTCTCATTACTGATGTTTCTATCTGTATCTTTCTCTCCCTCTCTTTCTCTCTGAAATCAATATTTTTTTAAAGCTAAACTCACTTAATGAATTAATTGTATTATGGTAAAGAAACATCATCTCGTGTCCCTCCTTTAAAATATTTTTATTTTGTTTGCTTTTTTTTGTTAATCCTCACCCAAGGATATTTTTCAATTGACTTTAGAGAGAGTGGAAGGGAGGGAGAGAGACACACAGAGAGAAACATCCAAGTAAGAGAGACACATCGATTGGCTGCCTCCCACACCTGCTGGGGATGGAGTTTGCACTGAGATATGTGCCCTTGACCATAATAGAGCCTGAGACCTTTCATTCTATGGGCTGACACTCTATCCACTGAGTCAAACCATCTAGGGCAAAAATATTTTTATTTTTCTGCCAAAAACAACAACAACCAAACAAACAAACAACTCAGAGCTGCTTTATGCTTATTAGCAGCAAATTTCTTTTTCCTGGATTTCTGTACATATCTTATTTAAATTACTTTTTAAGATTATTTATTATTATTATTATGGTGGTTTCATTGTGCATTTATCATGTTGTAAGCTGCCTCCACTTATTTTGAAAGGTCTACTCCTGTCATGCTCCTCTTCACATGTAACAAGAATTCATCCCTAGGAATGGAATGCACCTCCATGCCTATGCATATACTGTTTTCTCTGCCTAAAGTCTACTTTTCTTTATGGCAGAACTGGTGAAATCCTTCTGATTCTATGAGGTTCAAATTCATTATTAGTTCCTCTGAGTCCAACAACAATTTGTATATTACTTCCACAGAAGTTGTTATATTAAATTGTAATGATTTTTTACTCTTTCACCAGGCTGTGAGTTTCTTGGTGACTATAGTTACCTTATTCATTTTCTCAGCATCACTGCATACTGCCACAGAGTGGATGCTCAATAAATATTTAAATAGTTAATGTTAAAATATGAGACAAATATGTAAAACTAATGAACTCAATCAGTAACTCGAACCATTGCATTCAACATGTATTTCAGAAATTTCTGTGCAATTTTTTTGAAATTGCAAATAGTTATCAAAACCCTGTTGCCTTTTGAAAAAAATCTGGTTTCTATTTATGTGGTTTGATAGCCACTTTCTGTCCCATTTATATTTGTCTATTTGACAAATCTACACTAATAAAACACACACATGCAAATTGACTGTACCTTCGCTATGCCTTAAGCCATGCCCACCAGCCAATCAGAGTGATTATATGCAAATTAACCCAACCAAGATGGCGGCCGGCAGCCACGGAGCTGGA
>NW_005364031.1:3050799-3055939 GCF_000412655.1 Myotis brandtii
GTAGGAAGCAGCAAGCAGGTGGGCAGTAACGAGGGAGGGGTCCCAGACTGCAAGAGGGCACATGCTGGGCTAAGGGACCCCCAACCCATCCCCAGTGCACGAATTTCGTGCACCGGGCCTCTAGTCTATATAATAAAAGCCTAAGCGACCATTATGGCAGAACGACCAGAACAACAGGTTGCTATGATGTGCACTGACCACCAGGAGGCAGACGCCAAATGCAGGAGCTGCCTCCTGGTGGTCAGTGTGCTTATACAGGGGGAGCACCACTCAGCCAGAAGCTGGGCTCTTAGTTGGGGAGCCTGGCAGTGGTGGTGGGTGCCTCTCCCCTCTGTGTCACCATTAAGAAGCAGAGAGCCGAGAGGTAAGGAGCAGTGAGCAAGTGGGCGGTAAGGAGCGAGGGATCTTGGACTGTGAGAAGGATGTCTGACTGCCGGCTTAGGCCAGGCCCCTAAGCCAGTATCCAGACAACCCCGGAAGGGTCCAGGACCCCTTACTGCCCGCCTGCTCGCTCCTTACCGCTTGGCTCGCTGCTCCAATCAGGCCTAAGCTGGCAGGCCAACATCCCCTGAGGGCTCCTGGACTGCAAGAGGGCACAGGCCAAATTTTGTACACTGGGCCTCTACTATTTAATAGAACTTACTTTGTGCCTAGTATTGAGCTCGACCCAGGTAATCAACAGAAGATAACATAGGCATGATTAATGTCCTCATGAAGTTTCAATAGAGTAACAGAGGCAAATATTAAACAATTTAGTACAATTTTTTTTTTAATTCATGGTTATGAAAAATACCAGCAGAAAATGTGGCATGCTATAGGAGTTCATAATGGAGGTTGACAATGTTGCATTTTGCATAGCAAGTTGGAAATTAATTTATAAAGATAATGAAGGTTGAAGGGTGGGGAGGTAGGGGCCATGGGAAATCAATGTGACTCTCCATCTCTTTCAGTCTTGAAATGTCTCGGACTGTGAGAAGGATGTCAGACTGCCGGCGTAGGCCAGGCCCCTAAGCCGGCAGCCAGACACACCCCGAGGGGTCCAGGACCCCTTACTGCCCGCCTGCTCACTCCTTACTGCTTGGCTCGCTGCTCCAATCAGGCCTAAGCTGGCAGGGCAACATCCCCTGAGGGCTCCTGGACTGCAAGAGGGCGCAGGCCAAATTTTGTGCACCGGGCCTCTACTATTTAATAGAACTTACTTTGTGCCTAGTATTGAGCTAGACCCAGGTAATCAACAGAAGATAACATAGGCATGATTAATGTCCTCATGAAGTTTCAATAGAGTAACAGAGGAAAATATTAAACAATTTAGTACACTTTTTTTTTTTAATTCATGGTTATGAAAAATACCAGCAGAAAATGTAGCATGCTCTAGGAGTTCATAATGGAGGTTGACAATGTTGCATTCTGCATAGCAAGTTCAAAATTAATTTATAAAGATAATGAAGGTTGAAGGGTGGGGAGGTAGGGGCCATGGGAAATCAATGTGACTCTCCATCTCTTTCAGTCTTGAAATATAGTGGCCAAGTGAAAAATAATACATTTTAATTCATCTGACTATAAAAACAAGTAAATCTAATACCTGTGCTGTATAGAAAAATTACTTTCACAGTAAAATTCCTCTCTACTGGACACCTGAAAATTCTCACAAGGAGAATTTTTCTTTTTATTGTATCTATAGGAGAAGATGGATGTATCTGAACCTATTGTAATTGTTTCATAATACATGTAAATCAAATCATCATGCTGCACACATTAAACTTATATAATGATGTATGTCAATTATTTCTCAATAAAAACAAAAAAATGTGCAGAAACACATATATTTAAGGAATAAAAGGCAAAATCATATAATGACACATGAGAAGAAAACTAAGTTTTGATACAGCATGCAATTCATTTCTAATAGGCAATCTATTATATTTGTATATAGTTTTTAATCAAAGCTGTTTAGCATAAATGATCTTTTTGTAGTTAGAGTAATCCTTCTTCTAAATACTTTTAAGTTCTTATAAACTCCTAGTAGAATATGATTTACATTAAATCAAGTTTGTCACCACTGAGCTAGAAATACCTATATTTTATTGCATTACTGCCTGATTATCTTTGGTACTTTCTATTTTGTCTCCAGTTCTAGAAACTGTACCTAACAGTGACTAACAACACTCCTTTACACAGAAGTATCAACCATTTGCCGATTGATTTATTATTCTTGGTTATATTTTATTTCTGCTACCATCTTGATCTTATGCAATTCTTAATATATTTCAAATCTTAAATTTGTTTTGACAGACAATTTATTTTATTTTCCATGTCTTTCCACAAGCATATATAAGCCATTGACTAGAAGTTTCAATAAACTTATTAATATGTCCCAGATTAACCAGAATTAAAGCATATTGCTAACTACTTAGATTTAAGTGATTTTGCATAATATGCCCATTTTTAAATGCATTAATTATCCAGTAGACCATAACAACTTCTTCAAAGTCCCTTTGGTCTATCAATACATATGCTCATATTAGAACTAATTTTGACAACAGATTATTTATCCATGAGCCTAAAAGAGCCCAACTGCAGCTGTTGCTTTCTAATTATGGAGTCCCATATTTTGGCATTTTTAAATAAAAAGGCCTTTGACCCAAAATACGGCAATGGCTTTTTTTGTAATTAAGAAAGGGAAATATTAACATAATTCTTCTATGAGTAGTGTGAAGGCTTACAATATGTTAACTAACAACAACAATAAGCAATCTGCTTTCTGTTTCAGTGGGGTGAAAACCTAGACAAATAAAAGACTGATCCAATAGAAAATAATATTTCAGGAGGTAAAATTTTCCTGTAACTCTATCAGATTTAGTTGCAAAAAAATATATATAAATGTAAAGTTTTGTATATACATACACAATTCTTACTTAGAAGTTTAAAAATGAACAAACAAATTTGAGGAATATTCATAACTTCATTAAAACTTATTTGGTGTTATGGAAAATTGAATTTGCACTATCAGTCAATCTATTTATTCTAAAATTTATGTTGCAATTAACACTAATTAAATATTTTGCATCTCAATCAAGGAATTAGTGATCCAATGCCTTCTGCATGACATGAGAATTTTTTAGTTGATTGTTCACATCATCTCACAGCATTTATTATTAATAATATAATGATAAAAATGCTAACAGTCACTTAGTAGAGGAGAAGAGCATAAACCAGA
This sequence comes from Myotis brandtii, assembly GCF_000412655.1. NCBI lineage: Eukaryota > Metazoa > Chordata > Mammalia > Chiroptera > Vespertilionidae > Myotis > Myotis brandtii. The sequence goes on from NW_005364031.1 coordinate 3,054,017, forward strand.
CTGTGTACTAATCTCAGTTTCAGTGCGCCATGGCATCACATGGAAATTATTCAGTCATTCATCAACTGTCTCCATTACCACTCAAATAGCCCCACACTTGTTAAACGCCTCCGGACCGCATTGTGGGTGGTTTTTCCAAGACACAAACACTATTCTGTCCCTTCCCTATTAAACTCCATCATCTTCTAATATCCTCAGGACAAATTACAAAATGTTTACCTCTTGCCTTTTGCTTGCCTAATTTTTCTTTCTAAAATGTTCTCACTCCTCCCAATCTTTACCTATTAATATGTCAGTTCAAACATCCCTTCCTGTGTATCCTGCAACTGGCACCTTTGGTTTCTGTTAGTTGCCTATATCACAAGGCATCTTTTCTCCATTACACCTATCACCTTTATTCTTTATTTTGATTTTACTCTCTACCTCCCTTACTGGATTCATGAAGGTAAGAATAGAGTCTGACTTTGCTTAGGATTATACCCTGTTTCCTAGCAAAGTTCATAGCATGTAGTTATTGCTCATCAACCCATTTGAATGAGGATTGAACCAGGAATTGTAATCCCTGTTCTCAATTTTTATCTGACTACTTAAGAGCAGCGTGAACTTGGATTAGTGTATGTGTGTCTTACCCCGAGATCACAGAAGGGACATTTATATAGATTCTCAGCCTCATGGATAATTGTGCCTCATTATTCCTTGTACATTCCCCACATTCATTGGCCAATCTAAAGGTCACAGGTTTTCTTACCATAATTAGAAAAAAGGGCTTTACTCAAATAATAGTAGGCTGTAGTCATATAAGTCCATCAAACCTAGTTTGGAACCATGGCAAGGCAAATATACCAGGAAGCCAAAGTCATTGAGTAATGCAACCAAAATAAAGCAGAGAGTTGTTCTAGAAGAAATAAAGAAATAGAATAAGAGAAGTAGAGATAAGGGAGCATGTAGCTGGGGAGAGGAAGAGAAGGGAAGAGGAAGGGACATTCGGATGGACAGAGTGTGCAATAGTTACCTTGTGACTTTCCAATTACCTGAGTCCTGCTCTATGCCCATTTTTTTGCTGATATTTTCTTGTGTCCTTGGAAAAACTCCCATTTTTGTCTGAATTAGACTGAATTTCTGTTCATTTTAACCAACTATTCCTGACTAAGATATTGAGTTTCTTAAACTGACTCTATACATTGTCTCATTGCTAAAAGGGATTAACAACAGGTCTGCTACCTATCTCATAATGCTATTGTTAGAATAAAATACAATAATGTATGTGAAAGCACATGCCTTTATACAATTTTAATTGATTTCTTCAGATAGCCATTCAATAAAAATTAATTATATGCCAACAATGGGTCAGATATTGAGCTTTTTTCAGAGATTCAATGCTGAGTACGTCTGTATAATATCTGGAAAATTCTTCATCTAATAAAAAGCACTACACACAATTATTTATTATTGTGATATGAAACTATAAAAATATTTTTATTTCTACTTTTTCTTCAGCTCCTAAAACTTCTTGTGCCATGTACTATCTAGTCAATCAAGGACAAGATATGAATTACTTCATTAAAATCTCTTTTTCCACACTGTAAAGCTTATTGTCATTGCTATGTAGAATTTTGTATGTAACTTAATATAAATAAGTAGTTAATTATTCAAAAAGATCTAATAATTACTAACGCAAAGAGCTGGTTATTTTTTAACATAAAGCACATATAGCAAATATTATCTTTACACAGAAACAATATAGACTTCACGCTTCAGAAAGAACTATAGTTACACTCACTGTCTGAGTATTTTAATATAGCACAACTTTGAGATTCAATTCAGTGTTGCTAAAATTCTGCTACAAAGACCCTAGTATTCTGCAAGGTTCTTGTAAGTATTATGTAAACAATTTTTGAAGTAAACAAACAACTAGACTTCATT
>NW_005364031.1:3056095-3082605 GCF_000412655.1 Myotis brandtii
TTTTTTTTATTCGTTCTTACCATTTTGGGGTGCCAGCAAACAGGAATGGTAGGGTAATCATTCTCCCAATCTTTTAAACCTTGCAAAAGGCACTGGGACAGTTATGCTTGCAAACAAAACAGACATTGCTCTTGCCCTGTTCCTCAAAAGACAAGTAAATAGAGAGTAAATGAGAAATATAAATATACTAGAGGCCCAATGAATGAAATTTGTGCAAGGGGTTCAGTCCTCGCAGCCCCAGCTGCCTTGGCCCTCGCAGCCCAGGCTTCATCCTGAAAGGTCGTCTGGACGGTCACCCAGAAGATTGTCCGGACGGTCGTTCTGCTGTTTGGTCTAATTAGCATCCTCGCAACCCCAGCTGCCTTGGCCCTTGCAGCCCAGGCTTCGTCCTGAAAGGTCGTCTGGACGGTCACCCAGAAGATCGTCCGGACGGTCATTCTGCTGTTTGGTCTAATTAGTATATTAGTTCTTTACTTTCTACCTCCCTTACTGGATAATAATAAAGTGTGATAAGAACTATAAATAGAAAAAATAGATAGTACCATGTGAGAACTTTTCTGTGGACAGGGGCAGGAGTTGGCATGAGAAGGGACAAATAGGGAAGGGCTACACAGGAAGTAACACTTCAGCTGAGATCTGAAAAATAAGGTTAAGCCAGTATCACAGATTGCATTCGCTGGAAAGCAGACTTTGAGATAGAGATTAGCCTCTAAAAAGTGAACATCTGTACAAGGGAAGGGAGGGTGCTGGATTAGCAGAGTGAGAAATTGGGTTTATATTGTCTCAGTGAATGCCTTCGCTATCCTGACAGAAACCTCTGAAGCTGGGGTGGCCCTATGGAGATTTCCACTATTGGGAGGGAAAGGGAAGATGGGTTAGGTGGTTAGGGAAAATGTTTATTGGATTTAGTGACATGAAGGTCATTTAGATGTTCAGAAGAGAAATGAAAAGTAGGACTGCCAACTAGAGTGTTGAGGTCCTTTTGAGGTTAGAGAGATTAGAGTTCATGAAATGATATGTATTATTTTCTCTAGTAGTGTTAACTGTACTCATAGAAGATAGATGTTGAAAAGGTACAGCACTAGAATACTTTGCCAAGTTAATAGAGGAAAATGGGGATAAGGATGTATTTTACATGGATTAATTATAAAGATAAACTATGGAATTTAAGAGTAATGAGGAGAGAATTAAAGGCAGGAGGAGCCTGAATAACAGAAAGGAAATAGTGTTGTTAATTGATTAAAAGACTAAAAAATGAGGTCTAAGAATTTAATAATCAGCACTTGAACTGAAGAGATAGGAACTTATGGTTAGAGAGCCAAATATTTAGAAAGATGATATTACCTCTTGCTGAATATAAACCTGGTTTGTGCCTGCTGTTCTAACATATGATTGGTGAAATGATTAATAGCATATCCTTTCATCCTCAAAATTTTCCCAGTTTGAATAAGTTATATGACTACTCTGAGAATATTTAAATACATGAATTTTGAGGTAGAGTATATTATGGTGTAGACAATCTGCTGTATAGGTAGTTAGGCAGACATGAGCAGAGCAAGGACATGGGCCAGGTATAGAAACTCACCAGGGCAGAAAGCCCTGAAGGACTAGCAAAGGGCAAAACTGGGAAAACAAGAACAGTGCCCTCAAGGTAACCTTTCCTCCCCTCGCATATCCTTGGTCATGCGGTTTGGACACCCTGACTTTTCCTGTTTAAAGATAATGTCTAGGCCTCCATTGTATTTCAGCTACAGGCTCAGAAAAGCGGCAAAACCAGGCAAGTGATGCCATGGCTGACTCAGAACCAGCTACATTGACTAATGCCCACTGATTTGACACCAACCAGTCAGTGGAGACCATGACCCTGAAAGAGAACACCTGGAAAGCTGATGAATATTCTCTTGAGACCCTCCCCTGAGACCTCCCCTAAGTTCCCACCTACAAGAAAGAGAGAAAGGACCCAGGATGAGCTCTCCCCCAGGGGAGCATGCCCTTGCCATTCCCTTCCCCTTCTTCCCTCTAAGGCAGCGGTTTTCAACCTGTGGGTTGCGACCCCTTTGGGGGTCGAACGACCCTTTCACAGGGGTCGCCTAAGACCATCAGAAAACACATATATAATTACATATTGTTTTTGTGATTAATCACTATGCTTTAATTATGTTCAATTTGTAACAATGAAATTGGGGGTCACCACAACATGAGGAACTGTATTAAAGGGTCGCGGCATTAGGAAGGTTGAGAACCACTGCTCTAAGGGATCCCACAAGACTTGCAACCAGGGGAGTTGCAACCAGGGGAGCAATGGACAGCAACAGCTCGTCCTGGGCTAACTCCAAGGCCCCTTTTCTCTGACTTCTCAGTGAGCCAAAGCAGCCCAGCCTGGGCTCCCCTATTGCTTCTTGTATGACCTTCCTTGTTTCACTGACCTAAGTGTATTTTTGCTACAGCCAATAAATTCTTCCTTTGCTACACTGTCTCTTGATTGAAATCTTGCCTTCAAAAACACAAGAGCTGAGGTCTCTTCATCTCCCTGGTAACATTTGGTGCCACAACCTGGATTTTTCTTACTGCGACTCAGATTGTTTCATCACCACCTTGGCTGGAAGGACATGACTAACTATGTTCTCTCTCTCCCTCTCTCTCTCTCTCTCTCTCTCTCTCTCTCTCTCGATTGCCTCATGGTGAGGGCATGGGACAGACTTTAAAAGGTGTTAGGGCACTCGCTGCTAGAAGACTCCTGTGACAGGTTGAGTGAGCAGGTCATGGACCAGGGAAGTTTGCGCTAGGCACCTAGCCGGCTGCCAGACAACATCCATGAACCCAGAAACACTGTAAATCGCATGAGGTCCTTCCTTCCCTGAGATCTCTCAGGTCAGGTTCCAATGGAGAAAGAGAGAGCCTTGCCCTTTGGCTGGAAGGATGCTCTTTCCTTCCCTTTTTCTTCCTTCCTTTGTGTCTGGAGTTAAATGAATGGTTGAGAAAAACCTAGGTTCTAGAGAAGGGTCAAGATAACTAAGGACAGGAAAGACATGGATGGCTGCTTTTTAACTTTAGTTTCTCAACTGGAATTGCTTTTGGAGGACCATAAATGAAAGCTGCTTAAAATCGCCTCAAACCATTAGTCCACCCAGTTACCACTACTACCTTATTTACATTAAGAACCTTTTAGCAAAACTCCACCCATAAAACCCTTTTACTCTGTTATCACCTCTGGACGCACCAGCTCTGACTATTTTCCTTTTCTGCTCCTTTGCCCTGGTCGAATAGACTTGCCTGCTCCCAGGTTCCGAGGCATATCCCACCCCAACCAGGTCTGCAGAGACACCCAGCACCCAGTAAGGGTTCACTTCCCCTCCTCTGAGATGATGGAGAGATTATGTGGCACCCTCTGTCTCTCATCCCTGCTAGATGGCGAAGACATCAAATGCTAGCTGGCCCTTGAGCAATGGGATGCCAGGCTCCAGAATTGACCCCAGGACACTTGGATCTCTTAGTTCCTAACCTTGTCTTCCTTCCAGAGGGGAATCAACAATCTATACCGCACGAGATTCCCCTGGCTTGTATCCTGGCTACCCGAGCATACTTACCCAGACCTTTAAAAAAGAAAAGACTGATTTTCCATTGTAATTCAGTCTGGCCGCAATACAAGCTCCCTGATGGGGAGATATGGCCTCAAAACAGGAGCATAAATTATAACACCATTCTCCAGCTAGATCTTTTCTGCCACCAGCAGGGCAAATGGTCTGAAGTCATGTATGTCCAAGCCTTTATGGCCTTAAGGGAAGACCCAGGCCTTTGTAAGATGTGCAGTTTTGTAGACCTGTTTTGCTGGTCCCAGGGAAATGGACAGAGGCTCCATATACCCAAGTCTTTATGGCTGTCAGGGATGACCCTAAGCTATGTGCTACCTGTAAACTACATCTCTTTGTAATTGCTACAGGGCCTGAAAGAAAAATATACCCCCAAAGCATTCCAAAAAACGGGTGAATGAATTTGTCCTTTGTTTGCCAACACTTAGGTGGCAACCCAATTCTTGAAATATTAAGAAATTCCGTCTTTATTTATAAATGAAGTCTTTACAGGGCCAGAGTTATGGCTCCACAAACAATTCAAAGTCCACCAAATCTTATCTTGACCATCTTTTAAAATGCAAGTTTCTAAAAGGTAATCCTAATTAAAAGGGAAAAACCTTAGCCATCTAAGCAAATCAAACTGACTTATTTTGACTGGTAAGCATTAATTGCTAAACAAGTCTTAAGTTCACCTTTTGGCCTTTTATTACAAAAAAGCTAGAAAATATATTTGGAACTGTTAATACTTGCCTTATACTTTGCTAGGTATGTCTCTTAACAGTAGAGTGTATTTGCCAGTAAAAGAACCTATATTTCTAGAAGCCATAAAATGTATTTGCCAGTCTAAACAATGTTAATCACTTCTCCAGCCTTCTTAAAAGTTGTCAAAAGTAAATGAAAAAGATCGTGTGCCCTCTCTACAAAAATTAGTATTATTTATCAAGAATTGTCATCTCTGATGCATTTGCAAATATGTTACATCTTTGGAAAGGTTCATAAAAAGGACTCAGCTTACTCTAAATTACAGGTTTCTAAGCAGGTCATCATAATATTGCTAATTTTTAAATCTTTTGCTTTCCAGATATAAGGAAACTTGTTTTGTTCCCTAGAGCAATTTGGCAAATTATACCCTCATAAGCAATATTGAAACATTTATATTTCCCTTCCTACCTGATCCCTTCAGAATTTGGCAACTCTTAATGAGTATTATTTTCATGGCTATACATTTCTTTGCATGAATTCAATAAGACCAATTTCAATTGTGGTTTTACTAACCAAGACTTTGACTGGAACATCATGTCTGAGAGAGAAGTGCCTGGACTTTGGGTGTTACCAGCAAACCTTAAGTAATTAAGATTGACTCCCAAAACTGATTGAAGCTAATCAAAAGCCACTTGCAAGAAATGTCCTGGAGCCTTGCTTGGTCAGTGGGCCATGGAAGTCTTTTCAGGTGAGGCTGCTTTCCTGAAAGATGCCAAGCTGATGAATATTCTATTGAGACCCTCCCCCTGAGACTTTGCCTAAGATTTCCACCTTCAACAGAAAGAAAGATATGCTCAGGATGAAAGACACGGTGCATTCTCTCTCTCCCAGCGGAACATGCCATGTCATTCCTTATCCTCCCCACCCCCACCCCGACACTTCTTCCCTCTAGTGGACCCCATCAGACTTTGCAACCAGAAGGGCAATGGGCAGCAGTAGCTCATCCCAGGAGAACCCCCTGAACCTGTCTCTAAGGCCTCCTTTTCTCTGACTTCTCAGTGAGCCAAAGCAGCCCAGCCTAGGCTCTTGTGTTACTTCTTCTATGCCAGTGATTCCCAAAGTGGGCGCTACCGCCCCCTGGTGGGCGCTGCAGCGATCCAGGGGGGCGGTGATGGCCACAGGTGCATTTGGGGGCGATGAGGAACTGCTATTGAAATTTAAAAAAAAAAATAATTTCCAGGGGCTGAGTAATATTTTTTCTGGAAAGGGGGCGGTAGGCCAAATAAGTTTGGGAACCACTGTTCTATGCCCTTCCTTGTTTCACTGTCCTAACTATATTTTTGCTGGAGCCAATAAATTCTTACTTACTTCGCTACACTTTGTCTCGATTAAAGTTTTTCTTTCAAGAAGACAAAAAACAAGGTCTCATTATCTCCTTGGTAACAAGTATCATATGAGGTATATTGGAAATGCCTGCTTTCCTAAAATATCCCATATTATATGTGGATATCCACTAAATAGTATTTACATTTTATAAAGAACTAGTGGCCCTGTGCATGGGTTTGTGCACATTAAAAGGAACTCGGGAGCCTGCGCCCGCGTGCCCAGGAAGTTTCCACATCCCTGTGAACCACCGGGAAGTTGAGTGGGGAGTCTGTCCTCCTCCCCACAGCTTCCTGAAAAAATATTTCCAGATGTCCCTTCTGCAGCCAGGGTCGTGCCTTGCTGGCCTGGAGGTCCCTGGTGGACACCTGGGGCCATGCTGAACGCTTTCCACCACTCGGAGCCTGATAAGAGACGCTCCGAAGTGAACAATATAAAGTTGGGGATCTTGGAGGGGGGGGGTGCTCTCTTGCCCACGCCTCCACCCTTCATATCCATCTCTCTGACTTTTACCCTGATTGTCAGTCGCCACCTTGTGGCCACTTTTGTATTGCTGCCTTCCTCTGTAGCTCTGGGGCAATCAGTAAGGGATGAGAATTGATCTTGATGCTTGAGGCAGAGTTCCAGGAGCCTGGCTATGATATCAGGCTCGTCCTGGTTACTCCCAGTATCCATGCTTCATCCATTCCTCAGAGATTGTACCTGTAGGTTTATGGGGTATGTGTCTTGTGGAAAGTTCTGGCTGAGCAGTGGGCATCCTTGGGGCTGGGGACCAGCACTCCTGGGGGAGCCCTATCCTTGGGCCCACCCACCTGCAGGAGCCCCCCAGGATCCATGGGGAATATAGGATCCTGGATGAACGCCAAGCCCAGGAAGGCCAGGCCTGGGAAGGGTGCGATGGGCTCTGTCCTGGACATGCCTGGGAGACCTGCTCCTTGGATTGGGATTTTCTTACTTTTTCCGGGGCTCTCTTCAGAGGTGGGGACCAGTTCAGCTTGGAAGTGGCAGCTGGGGGTGGTAGGAAGGAAGGAGGGAGAAGCTGGTCGTGGTCCCCGGGTAAGGCGCGTTCTTAGTATTTCAGTTCCGCATCGGAAGGAACACGGTAATAGCTAAGTGGTGGAATGTGGCCCGGATGCCCAAGGGGGAGTCCCAGGCGGCAGGTGTCGGTATCAAGGTCATCTCGTCACACATGAATGCTCCACGCTGCATTTGTTCACAGTAAATTGTACCTGGAGGGTATAGGGGGTGATTTTTCCACTCAATTCCCGGCCCAAGTGTGGAGCTGCCAGAACTGAACAGGTCAGGCCAGCACCTGCTGGTGCCCCTCTGCCCACTAGAGCTGACCAGTGCTCTGCAGGGATCCAGGAGCACATATTCGGTGCCAGAACGCCTCGCTTTCAAGATGGGGGCTGGCTCAGGCAGTATGTGTGTGAAGTGCCTCTGTGGGTTTTTCCCAAGTCCACATCTGAAGACCCAGAGGACAATAGGTAAGGTGTGCAGTGTAGCCACAGGGTCCAAAGAAAGAGTTCTGGTGGCTGATCTATGGTCATTCTGGCTACACCCCCACCACCTGGGTGTCAGGACTGCAGTCTGTTCACTGGAGATTGTGCCTGCCAGAGGTGGGAGAGGCTCATGCACCACAGCTTCAATTGCCAGCCATGAGCCCGGCTTCTGGCTGAGCGGTGCTCCCACTGTGGGAGCACACTGACCAACAGGGGGCAGCTCCTGTGATGAGCCTCTGCCCCTGGTGGTCAGTGTGTGTCATAGTGACCGGTCATTCTGGTCTTTCTGCCATAATGGTTGCTGGGCTTTTATATATATAGACTAGAGGCCCAATGCACAAAATTCATTCAAGAGTAGGCCTTCCTCCCCCCGGCTGCTGGAACCCGCTTCCCTCTGGCACCCAGGACACGGGCTTCCCTCCCAGCCCCAACTTCGTCTGGGAGGTCATCTGGAAGGATATCTGGTCTAATTAGCATATTACACTTTTATTATTATAGATAGTTAAGCTCATACTATTGTATTAAGTCTAAGTCTTCCCAATGCACACTCACAGCATTTTTTATAAAATGTAAATATTTAGTGAAATTCTGAGGCATTCAGTAAATCACAGGTTAATGCTAATTGATTTGCCATTTAACTATCTTTCTCTATGTCAGTAGAAACCTAGGGAAGTTGGAAGGCACTGAAATTAAAAAAAAAAAAGAGTTGAAAATTTGTAATGAAATGAACCAAGGAGATATAACATGGACCCATGATGTAAGACTGTATTGAATACAGACTTTAGTGAATTCATACTGCCCTTTTGAGTCCTTTTGGATGCTGAATCCATATATGGCCAATTTATGGGCCTCATTCCAAACATGGTCCTAATTTCCTTACTCTTGTCTGACCTCTGAGGGGTTAAGAAGTCCCATCCTGATATCGGACCTTTTATCCCCTTCCAAAGCATGTGGATTTGTTTACCTCTTTAGAGTTTGCCAAAAGAAAAGAAACTGCCCCCACTCCTTGCCCTAAAATAAGAGATTTATTAGATTTATTAGAAAGGATACCTTGTAGCAGTCATAAAATATCTGATTAACTGCAGGCTAAGCGATACCAGAAGCTGTCCTGTTGGTCATTTGGCCTCCATAAAGGGTCAGTCATCGTTTTCTGCCACAGCTGGCCTGGCCCTGCCACTACTCCATGACATTTCTGGGAAGGGCAGTCAGTGGGCTCAGCAGACAGGTCACGGGCCGATCTAGTTCCTGATTTTGGTTAAGTCCCACTAGGGCCTCTTTGGGGCCTCACAGATCAGAATTATTTTGCCTTTCCTCTTCTATTCTTACCACTGTCATTTGCTTTTCTAGGTATGAACCACAGTCATTCTTCAAATAAGTAGTATGTGAGAAGTGGAGCAAAAAGACCATTATTTTCTGGATTTTAGTAATACAAGGTGTCTATGCTCCGTTTCTCCCAGCCAAGCAGTGGCTTCTCAAGTAAGCATGAATACAAGGGGTTGCTAGGAAGCTCTAACTGCACAACTTATCCAAGGAACTCAAGGTCCAGGAGAACAATAAATCATTGTTCCCATAATCTCTTCAGAGTAAAACTAGGGCATTCCTCTGTTGACAAAGGCAGAGTTATTTGGTAAAGGTCAGGAGGATGTAGCTTAATGAGTGATTTGAAAAAAAAGAAGTTAGAGTGTATGTTTGATAAAGTATTTTTAAAAAGCCTCTTGGACTGCTTCAGTGTGTGCTTCACCAACTCTCCTTACCTAGAAGAAAGGGTGTATCAAGGACTTCCCTTGTTAAAAAGGAGTGGTGTTAAGGACACAGGGATAGACATCTGTTAGCCCAACGTACTTAAAGACATTTCTTTCACATGGATTATAGTTTTGGTTTGAATGTTCTAAAATATGCCATATGCCATATGCCATATTAATTACTTCTCTTTACTGGGATTTACATTTAAACTGAAGATTTGTGGCAACCCTGTGCTCAACAAGTCTGCTGGAACATTTTGCTAACAGCATTTGCTCCCTCCATGTCTCTGCCACTTTTTTTGTAAATCTCCCAATATTTCAAGCTTTCTAAATTGTTATTATATTTGTTTTGGTGATCTGTGATCAGTGATATTTGATTTTATTATTGTAATTGTTTCCGACTCCATGAATCACACCATGTAAGATGGCAAACTTTTTTTTAAAATAAATTGTTAGACCACTTTATTTTATTTTTTATTGATTTCAGAGAGGAAGGGAGAGGTAGAGAGAGATAGAAACATCAATGATGAAAGAGAATCATTGATCAGCTGCCTCCTGCATGTCCCACACTGGGGATGGAGCCCACAACCCAGGCATGTGCCCTTGACCGGAATTGAACCTGGAACCCTTCAGTCTGCAAGCTAATGCTCTATCCACTGAGCCGAACCAGCTAGGGCAAGATGGCAAACTTAAGCAACAATTGTATGTGTTCTGACTGCTCCACTGACTGGTCATTCCCTAGTCTTTCTCCTTCTTCTGTTTCCCTCCCTCTCCTTGGGCCTCCCTATTCCCTGAGACATGACAGTTTTGGAATTAGGCCCATTAATAACCCTACAATGATCTCTACATGTTCAAGTGAAAGTGAGAGTCACCAATGTGGCAAACTTCCTTTTTGTCTTATTTGAAGATATTACTACAGCCACCCCATACTTCAGCAACTGCCACCAGCATCAAGGCAAAGCCCTCCACCAGCAAGAAGATTATGACTCACAAAGGCTCAGATGATGTTAATGTTTTTCACAATAAAGTATTTTTTAATTAAGCAATATACAGTGTTTGTATTTCTTCTGTTTTGTTTATTTAGACACAATGCTATTGCACACTTAAATTACAGTATAGTGTAAATATATCTTTTATATGTACTGGAAAACCAAAAAAATTTGTGTGATTCATTTTATTGTGATATTTGGAAACCAAAAAATTCATGATATTCACTTTATTGTGACAGTCTGGAACCAAACCCACCATATCTCTGAGGTATTCCTGCATTTAAAGTAACTACTTATGGGAATCATGGTGACTCACTTTTCTTGTTTGCTATATTTATTTTTTTCACGTAAAAATATTGTTCACTTGTTATATGAGTCACAGTAGACTACATTATGCTGCATAACTGAAATCAGAATAAATTAACACACAAGAGCTCATGTATACTGCTATATACCCAAAGGCGCCCAGGATAGCTCCCAAGTGATGACTCAGGAATCTATTACCTCCACCTCTGGCTCTATGATTTCAGCATGTGGCTTTCAGGTCACCATCGCAGGAGGAAAGCCTGAGTATGGTACTCACGTGTCCTTCTTAAATGCCTTGATTCATAAATGATACATTACTTATGTACATGGAAAAGATCACAGAAACTCCACCTAACTAGAAGGGGCAGGGAAATGTTGGGCAGTATATATATGACATTTGGTAAGTAGTAAATGTCTCTATTTTACTTGGGCAAGATATTTCTCTCTCCTTTGCTCCTCAATATTAACTGTATTTTTAAAATTATTATTCCATGTTAGGCTTCTTATTATTTAAATGGGAAAGGGTAATCAGTAGTAAACTTACTCATTCTATTTAAAGAATCATTACAACTGATAATTAGTAATGGAAAATTTTAGAAAAATCTTTTCTATGTGATTATGTTATATAAGATTTAATATATGCTTTCAAATAATAGAGATAAAGGATGACCACAAAGAGCATCTAGGAATTTTTTTTGAAGATTGAGGTTTAGAAGGATAGCCCCCAGAGAATGCGTCTCCATTATTCTCTTAGAAAAAAAAATCCAAACCAAATTTGTCCAGCTATAAAATTATGAAATCTGAGCAACTTCCTTTTACCCATCATTCTTGATGTTTCAGCACTCACATAAATGATAGCTTGGCTCCCCAGTTCCTTGCCATTTCATTGACAATCACTCTTTGCTCTAAACCACATTGTTAACACACCTCCATGGTCTCATTCAGTGGATCTGTTGTATAGGTTAGTTAGGTAGACATGAGCAGAGCAAGGACAATGGGCCAAGTACAAAACTCACCAGGACAGAAAGCCCTGGGTGCCTAGCAAGGGGAAAAACCGAGAAAAGAAGAACCTTATCTCCAGGGTGACCTTTCCTCCCCGAGCATATTGTCAGTCATGCAGTTTGCACACCCAGACTCTTCCTCCCTCAAGATAACATCTAGGCCTCAGTTGTATTTCAGCTTAAGGCCCAGAAAAGCAATAAAACCAGACAAGTGACACCTTGGCTGTTTCAGGACCAACTATATTGATTAATGACCCCCTGCTTTGGCACTGACCAATCAGTGGAGACCACACCCTGGAAAGCTGATGAATATTCTCTTGAGACCCTCCCCTGAGATCCTACCTGCAAGAGAGAGATAAATAGGCTCAGGATAAAGGACACAGTGCACACTCTCCCACAGGAGAGCATGACCATGCCATTCCCTTCTCCCTTCTTCCCCTTAAGGGACCCATGAGACTTACAACCAGGGAAGCAATGGGCAGCAGCAGCTCATCTCAGGCCTAGCCCCCTGAACCTGTCTCTAAAGCCCCTTTTTCTCTGACTTCTCAGTGAGCTAAAGCAGCCCAGCCTAGGCTCTTGTGTTACTTCTATGCCCTACCTTGTTTCACTGTCTTACCGAATTATATTTTTGCTGTGGTCAATAAATTCTTACTTACTTTGCTACACTTTGTCTCTTGATTGAAATCTTGCCTTCAAGAAGAGGAGAAGGGAGGTTTTATGATTTCCCTGGTAACAATACTGGATAGCTGATCACATACTATTATAGGAATAATGGCAGAGATCTAGGTTTTATCTGCTGATTTTATAACTGAACTAGAGGCCCGGTGCACGAAATTCGTGCATGGGGGGGGGGCCCTCAGCCCAGCCTGCACCCTCTCCAATCTGGGACCCCTCAGGGGATGTCCAACTGCTGGTTTAAGCCTGATCCATCGGGCCTAAACTGGCAGTTGGACATCCCCTGAGGGGTCCCAGATTGTAGAGGGTGCAGGCTGGGCTGTGGGACACCCCACCCTCCGTGCACGAATTTCGTGCACCGGGCCTCTAGTTCAGTTATAAAGTTGGCAGATACAACCTAGATCTCTGCCATTATTCCTATAATAGTATGTGATCAGCTATCCAGTATTGTTACCAGGGAAATCATGAAACCTCCCTTCTCCTCTTCTTGAAGGCAAGATTTCAATCAAGAGACAAAGTGTAGCAAAGTAAGTAAGAATTTATATAAAGGGCAATTAAAGAAATTAAAAGAAAACTCACTGATAATGATGGAAGAAATGTTTTTATCCTATATAATAAAAGGCTAATATGCAAATAGATTGGATGGTGAAACAACCAGAATAACCGAACAACCAGTCGCTATGACGTGTGCTGACCACCAGGGGGCGTGTGTGGAACATGGCGGGCGTTGGTCATGGTGGGATGATGGAGCAGTTGAGCAAGGGAGCCAGACCGAGGCGAGGCGCCAATCGCTGCCATTGGGGAAAGCCTCTGGTGGTTACTGAAAATTCTTTGCTCCCCTGAGCTGTGATCCCTCCCGGTGCTCACACCTGCTGCCAGCTCTAGAGCCACCACTTGCACCCACTGCCAGTGCAAGCCCTGCTTGCACCTGCTACCGGTGCCTGGCGCTGGACCCAATCACTCGGCGCCATCAGTGGGTGCGAGTGGTGGCTGTCAGCCCTGATCACCCCTGAGGGCTTCTTCACCTCTCCCTGCTCCTGAGGGGTGATCAGGGCAGCAGCCGCTGCTTGCACCCACTGGCAGTGCCGGCCCCGCTCGCACCCGCTACTGGTGCCGGCCCCAACTGCTCTGTGCCATCAGCGGGTGTGAGTGGGGCCGGCACCATCAGCGTGTGGGAGCAGTGACAGTGGAAGCGAGGCTGCCAGCAGACAGGGGACCTGGGGCTGTGGTGGGAGGGGCCAGGCGGGGGCACGGAGGATGGACCAAGACCCACCCCTGTGCCTACTGCAGCCTCACGCTCACAGTTCCTTTCAAGGTGCACGAATTCGTGCACTTGTGGGAGCAGCGACAGTGGAAGCGAGGTTGCCAGCAGACAGGGGACCTGGGGCCGTGGTGGGAGGGGACAGGCGGGGGCACGGAGGATGGGACAAGACCCACCCCTGTGCCTACTGCAGCCTCATGTCTCACAGTTCCTTTCAAGGTGCACGAATTTGTGCACTAGGCCCCTAGTGTCTACATAATAGTACTACAGTATTAAGACAACTGAAAATCATTTCTAAGGAGCCATAATTCCTTTATCTTGAAGTTATTCCTTTTGCTGACCCTAGAGGGGTGAGAAATCTATAGAATTCTAAGAGATTGAAATGCAGTCTAGGAAAATAGCTTAACTGTTATGATACTGAAGTAGCACTATACTCATAAAAGGCCAAAGCAGTTGCTATATTGTTGTCCATCTCTCTGCATGCTTAAGCTTTACATATTTTTACCTGAAGGCAAAACTTATTAAATGTTTAGCTTGTTATCCTCAAGCTTCTTAATCTTTAATCTCATCTAGATTGTCTTTAGCCCAGTTTTGTAGTTGTAAGGATTCTGGAGATAGAACTAAAGATTATAAGGTGGAAAAAGAAATTATATCTAAAAGAAAAACCTCATAAGAATTGAAACTCTGAAATTAAAAAATAAAGAAGGTAGCAACTGTAGACCACCAAGAAAAGGTAATGAGATTAAATTGTTAGCATATTTAGAGGTAAAATAGCCTTGTGAATAAAGGTATGGACTGTGGTAGCAGATCTGTATTTCTTGGCTTCTCTTACATGCCACTAGTTGTGTGACATTGCTCTTTTTATGTAACCTCCCTGAGATAAAGTTTTTATTTTCTATAGAGAAGGATAAATAAGACTCATTTCAAAATGTTTCTGGGAATTTTTAATGACACCTGGTTTCTACTGATGATAAGTAATGTAGGCAATGAATAGAAGGACTCCCCCGCCCCATACACTGAACACAGTGAAATATGTGTCACAATGGATCAGAACAGATAAAATTTTTAAAACTTATCTTTGCTTCAAAACCAAAATGTTTTGTGTTCTTTGTGAGATGACAAACCTAAATCAAAATTAACTGTATATACTTAGCATAGACATTTAGCTTAAATTATGTATGTTGAATTGTATTATTAAAAAGAATCATTTTTAAGAGTATAAAGCATTTAGTGGTATCCATAATACATTATAAACTGAATTTTTCATGCAAACTATTAGTGTGCATATGACGAGCAAATGCATTTTTAAGAAAGAATGAAACATGTGAAGTTTAATTTTTAATCCAAGCCCCAGTCTCCCAACAAATTTGGTTATGGAACAAATAAGACGGATCTCAGCTTGCCTGTGTCATGCTGGTTTTGCCTGATTTTGTTCTATTTCCTTTATGATAATCTTAGAAAACTTTGTTTTGTATAAGCATTTCTTTTTTTTTTTCCAGAAGATGTTCTTGTATAATCATTTTACATAGTTATGTCTTTGTGAACAGATCTTTTGCAGACTAGTCAAGACAATTGTCTTTGATTTATTCTAGAAAAGAGACTGGGAATGTATAAACTGTCTCAGACTGCACTCTAAGCTTTCCTCTGACTTAAAAAAAAAATCACATCCATGAGATAGAATTCATGGAATCTTAACCTTCATGGAGCAAGAAGAAATAGCACTGAGATTTTTATTTATTTGGGGGGGAGGGACACTGAATATTTATGCTTTTATCAAAAGAGGCTATACACTCTCTGCAGTAATATATGCAAATAAAAACTTAATTTTAATTGAGAAAATAACATCACAGGTAGTGCAAGAAGTCTCAGCTGTGCCCATAGCACATTAATTTCATTGGTAATAATATTCAAAAGCCAGCATGGTTTAGGGATTCAGTATCCCCCGCTTTGGATTCAGACAAACCTGGGTTTGAATCCTAGTTCTTCAATCATCACATTTGTGACTACAGACTATTTAACCTTTTGAAGCCTCAGTAATCTCATTTGGGAGGAAGAACTGCAATAATTAGTGATATGATGAAAGCTTAAGATGCTGTCCTGAACATGATCAGAACTCAATAAACATGAGCTAATAGTCATACAATGTGTGTGTGGTGGGAAAGGAATATGGGGGGAGGGGGGCGGGGAGCAGCAGGGGGAATCCAAAATATCCCATTAAGTTCTTTGCTTTTAGTCTTATTTTGAAAAACTAAACTAGGGAATCAACTTCTTTAAAATATCTCTTTTTCATATATTGGAAAGAAAGCTATTAAATGAAATATAATCAGAGGAATCCATTCAACTTTTCTTGTAGCTAATAATTTTGCCATTTTTAAAAAACCAATTGCTAAGTAGTATTCTTCTCTTTTTCTTAGATATATTTCTAAACTTGGCATTGATCTACTTCATAGATTTGACAGGAAAAAAAAAAGCACTTATTAATGTCAAACCTAAGAAACAGGTTTTCTGCCTCAGCTCTGTTACTGAATGTACCTGCAAGATCGGTGACATCTTCAATCTGACATACATAATGTTGAAGGTGCCCCAATAGTAATCCTCCTATTCTTCACCTGGGCTCAGAAAATAAGGAAGATGAGTAAAAATCCTCTGTTGCTAGTAAAGCTGAGATTAGAGAATGTGACATACATGCAGCATCACTGAGCCTGCTAATGCTGAACATCTGTTAGGCTTGCTTCCCCAGTCCTCCCTGGTCCCTGAACCTCCCCACCGCCTTCACTGCCTGCTCTGTGGGAGACTGGTTATGAGGCAGCAGAGCAAGTACTCTGTGGGCTGCTCACTCCCAAAGAAAGGGAAGAGAGGAAGAACCTGGCCACTTTTTCTCTTTGCCAGTTACATCTAGGTTGCTCCTCCTCCCCAGGGAAGGGTGGAGGCAGACCAGGAGTGTTATGCTAATACAAGTTTCTAATAAGGATCTGTTAGAAAGGGAAATTAATGAATCCTTCACTAGGATTCTGCAATATAACCCGCTGTTTAGACTATAGTCTCATTTATCCTACTATCTCCCAGGGAGGGCTTATTGCACGGGGGGATCTGGTGGAGACCAACAGGCTGTCAGACAGGCTTACTGGTACCTTCCTAGGTCTACGCCAACCACTACTGCCAACCACTACTTTTCTGGGTGTTCTCTTAAGGACCATATAGTAGAAAACAAAGATTTTGCCCCCAAAGAGCTTCAAATAGTTTTAAGCACTACATTAAAATCAATGGCAAGTTCTGTTCCTAAAACTAAAATACATTCTTCTATTTCTTATCCTAAAGTATGCCTTTTCACATTTTCCATTATATTTCTTCAGAGAGTCTGCAATATGAATAGATATATTCCAATAATTATATGAATAAGCACATTCTAATAATATAATGTCAGAAACAGAAAGAAACTCCACATTTGAATAAAATACTTCTCTTTCTCACTTTCTAAGAGCAACCAAGTTTAAAATTCACTTGTAAGACTTAAGTTTAAAGACCAAAGGGAGCTAAAATACAGAATCAATTTTTTTTTTACTTATGAGCTGAAAGTACAAGGTATTAAACATATTTGTGGTTTAAAATTAATAAATTTTGGCTCTGGCCAGGTAGCTCAGTTAGAGCATCATCCAGATACACCATGATTGCAAGTTCGATCTCCAGGCAGGACACATACAGGAAACAACCAATGAATGCATAAATGGAACAACAAATTGATGTATCTCTCTCTTTCTCCCCCTTCCTCTCTCTCTTTAAAAATCAATGAATAAAAAATATTTTTAATTAATAAATTCTGTACCACCTATCAATGCATAAAGATCTATAGAGAAAGGGGCTCTTTCTATGCTAGATCTTTTCCTCTCGATTTATTGGGGCTGCTGAAGCATATTTGGTCTGCAAAGGTTCCTAAAGAGCTTGAGCACATGATAAAGTGCTCATCATGGAATTATCTATCTTGCTGTGACTAGTGTTGCTCAAACTTCCTGAGTCCCACGGTACTCTGCCAACCTCTTGCAGGTAAGTGAGGGAAAGGAGCAGGGAGGTAAGACACCATGTGTGTTCAACTAATGGATGTCCCTCTTCATGGAAGAAATGATCAGAACCAGGAAAGAATCATTTCTTACCTTTCCTGATAATGTATACTAGTACATTTTTTTAAATAGACTTATAGAATTACTTTAGTTGCAAATTGCCCAATAAAGTGTACTTACATACTCAAACACTTCATTCAGAAGTAAAATTAGTTAATAGCATTATTATCATTAAAAATAAATTTACATTAAAATTCAGTACCAGAATTGTGAGTTTAAAAACTCAGTTAAGTTTACTAAAATAAACAACCATTTTTAAAAATTTAAGTCATTAATTTAAGAGTTTTATTGACTTACTTTTATTTTAACTTGCATATTTGAACTTAATTATAATAGATTTTTCTTTTAATACATGCAATTAATGTTTAAATCCTGTAACAGTCTTACAATGGACATAATCCTACCAGTGATAAATTAGTAATAATCATAAAGGCTAATCCTACAGTGGAAGTTTTTATGGATGGCTAAAATTAATAAATGATAGAAAACATCATTTTAAATTACTTTATTGTATTTATAAATTTATGTTTTAATTGCAGTTTATATTCAATACTATTTTGCATTAGTTACAGTTGTATACCATAGTAGTTAAACAATCATACTTTACAAAGTGTTTCCCCGGATATTTCCAGTACTCACCTGGTACCATACATAGTTATTACAAAATTTTAACTATATTCACTATGCTGTACTTTATATCCCCACGACTAGGTTGTAACTACCAATTTGTATAAATTATTTTAAATTATAAATCACATGCGAGTCATAAAGAAATCCACGTTCTGCCATAACAATCATAAAATATTCCTATAGGCAAAATATTGCAAAGGTTTCCCTCATTCTTTGAAATTTCCGTGACTTGGGTAGAAGTTTGGCTGCCGTGTTTACCTTTGACTCAGTGCTGGCCTTGCTTATCTTGCTTCTTTGAAGCTGAACATTAAGGGTCCTTGAGACTTTGGCTTGGGTACCTATGAATGATTTAAGCACATCTAAATTTTCTTCTTCAGCCAATGTGCCACTTAAAAAAAAATCAAAACCACTTTATCCCACAACCCACAAATGTTGTGGAGGAGGTGCGTACCATGTTAAAGAGCGTGTTATTGTGGTTATCATCGTCATTGCCAACACTCACTAGGGCTTTTCATCTTCAAAGTGCTCTGTATGCACCACAAAGTCCCTCCTGCTCACCTCCTGTCCACCTTTCCTCTCAAAGGACTGTGATGGATCTCTAACTTCACGTGACCTTTGAATTTTTATAAAGTGCCGTCATTGATGATGACTACCCTTTCGAGGTCAGTCTTATCTGGTGGCAAGAAGGAACATGTGCCTTTGGGGTCAAAATTAATAAGAAATAAAATGCCTTCCAAGTGGAATTCAAGAACTCCTTTGAAATACATCTTGCTTTGCTCACCCCTCTTGCCATCCGCCCCCACTTCATGTCTTTAAAGGAATGCAAACATGCCGCACGGCTCCAGCACGTGAGCTTGTGCACAGAGATAAGGGCACTGCCAAGCCTGGGCCCAAACTTTTCACTGCCAGGCGCTACCTGAAAAGCCAATGAGTGTTTTTAAGACTAGAAAGAGAAGAATTCCACCAAACATTCAACAGGGTGTAGAATAGGTTAATACCCAAAAATATAATTTGTGAAGATGAGGTGTTTAAAAGAAATGAGGCATAAACTCAATCTGCTGAAGGACTGTCTGCTGTTCTTCATCAATGTCTTCCTCTGGCGGATGATTCATGAAGGAGAATTAATGACCAGTGGCCCCGAAGGAAAGATCAGCCTTGAGCCTATAAACTCTCATCAACTAACTAGCTGATCATGTAGAAGCCAAAAACAGGCGTGGATATTAAAAAATGTGCTGAGGAGGCATTCCTGAAATACAAGCCAATTTAGTTTTTGTCACAATTACAGATTCTCACCTGTTAGGCGCTAACGCAGGGATTACAGCCTTGTCAGCAACGTACAGCCTCCTTCCTGAGGACAATGGAGAGGACACGGAGGAAGGGAAGGGGAGGAAGGGTAGGTACGACAGTGTTTGTAGTTGGGATGCTTTCACATAAATGCCAACTCCAGAGTTAGCCTGAGAAGGTTCTGCTTCTTACAGGGGTGCCTGGGCTTTTTTTAATGTTTGGAGCCGTAACTCTGATTGCAAGGGGCTAAAGGCAAGGGGCCATATGAAGTTACCCGTGTTTGCATCTTCTTTGCCTTCTCCCCTTCACTCTGAGGATCACTCTGTAGCAATGAAAGAATGTGTTTCTCCTTTTTGAAAAAGAGGGCTGGGCCTGTGTTGTGTTGTTGTTTTTTTAACTGTTTTAATCTGGGATAGGTTGGTAAGGGTTGTAAAGTGTTTGCCTTGGGCAAAAATACACACACACACACACACACACACACACACACACAAAACCCACATTGTTTGTAAAACTCTTCAGCAATGAATTAATGTTTAGCACATGTCAGTCCTAACAAAAGTTAACCTTTGATAAAGTATTAAAGTGCTTCAAAGAACACTCACAATTATAGATTTTGTATGCTTTGTTTTGTTTCCAGTGTCCTTAAGAAAATTTTTTTTTCCATCCCAGAGAAAGTATTCAGCCTTTGTTAAAGTCACTTTGATAAAAACCAATTGTGAGTTAATCAGTTCCACATTTCTAATTGTTTTCTCAAAGAAGCTAAGGATTATTAATTTGGTGAAAGTTGTAAATGTTTGGCACTGGAGTTTCTGGGGAATACTTCGGTAAGATTTGTTGGAACCATGTGTTATAAACTATGCTCTACACTCTGCATTGATAGAATAATAGGACCCCGTGTTTTTAAGCCTAATTGCTCTGTAGGGATCAAAGACATGTTACTTACTCATCTTACGCTAGGTTTTGGGATCAGAAGGAAAAGTAGCTTGATTCCCCAAAAAGTTGTTATGAGGCAAAATGGAGTGTAATAACCCATTTTTGAGCCAGGAAAAATGGGGAACATAGATTCCTAGTCATTTTTATACAATGGCTGATATAGAAAATATGTGATCAGTAGGGAAATAAATGATTGTAACACATAGTTAACTTGGCAATTATGATTAGTGGGTTTACAAGGACACATTGGAAAGTATTTTTTAAAAGATACTTTTCAAATGACATGTATTAGCTGAGTTTTAGATTAACCTTCCCAAACTTAATCCTTAAAGGGAAAAAAAAGGAAGGGGGGTCATCTGGATTAGAGTTTTGCACAGATCTAGACTTCTAAAATCCCTCATTTACTCATTTGCTTGTATAAAAAAAAGAGTAAAAAAAACCCACCTAATTAAAAATAAATGATGTGTAAACCATTCTTGAGCTATTAAGAGAAGTGGAATCATTTGTTTCCTAAAACTTAACAAATGAAGTAACAGAGTTTCTTAATAGCTAAGAAATATATAGATAATAGCTACTATCTCCATATCCTATATAATAAAAGCCTAATATGCAAATCGACTCACCAGCGGAACGACTGGTGGAATGAATGGTCGCTATGATGCACACTGACCACCAGGGGGCAGACACTCAACGCTTCCCCCTAGTGGTCAGTGCACTCCTACAGCTCAGCCAGAAGCCTGGCTTATGGTTGGGTGAGCGTAGAGGTGGTGGCAGGAGCCTCTCCCGCCTCCTCAGCAGCACTAAGGAGCAGCGAGCCAAGCGGTAAGGAGCAGCGAGCAGGCGGGTAGTAAGGAGCGAGGGGTCCCAGACATCCCCCAAGGGGTTCCGGACTGTGAGAGGGCGCAGGCCAGGCTGAGAGATGCCCCCCATCCAGTGCACGAATTTCATGCATGGGCCTCTAGTATTTAATAAAGACTCCCAGAACTTTCCACTGAATCCTCTCAAATAACTCCTCCCACTCTTTCAATACATGTTCTGTGGAGTCATAATTTTCAACCTTAAAATGAGAAAATCACATGGAGTATTTAAGAAAATCTACATTAAAATAACAGCTGACATTTATCGAGCTTTATTGATAACTTGTGACACTGACTTAAGAACTTCATGTTCATAATTTCCTTCTAAACTCAGAACAGGTCTAAGAAGTAGAGTTATAATTACCCTCACATTACAGATGAGGAAACCAAGTCACAAAGGGTTTTAATGACTTGCTCAGTATTTGGCAAGATGGCTGACTTCAGAATCCTTGCTCTGTAACCCATGACTGTAATTGCCAGTTTTATAAAATCAGAGGCACCATTTCTTTTATTTGTGTTAATTATGAATCACATGTGGGTCTCATTTCACCTAAATTGTTTTTCCTTTCACTTCGACCTTCCTCCTTGACTCTACCTTTACAGTTATGCAGCATCATTTAATATCTTGATATCCTCATGGACTACAAAATATTTTCTTGCTCAAATCATATAGTGTATGTGAAAATTATACTGATAATCACTGTAAAAATTACTCCTTTCAAAAGAGTCACCAAGTAATATAATATACAGATGATGTATTGTAGAATTATATACCTGAAACCTATGTAATTTTATTAACCAATGTCACCCCAATAATTCAATTTAAAAACCAAATCTCTGATATTACAGATAACAGATTTTTTAAAGCCTTTTTTTAACAAGTAAGAGCTTGTTCCTATATTTTCATTCAAAAATGCAACTTTCATGATTCTTTCTTTCTCTGTCCACTGAATTTATTTGCTAGCTCCCCGTTATCAAAAGCAGTCATTGTCCACTTTATTATAATATAGAACTGAACTGAGCTGACCTATAGACCACTTAACTGAAATAATCACTTAGGAAATAATTAATATTAACAGAATTTCAGTGAAAAAAAAACCTTAACATACTAAAACAAATGTCTGTCTACTACACACAACTACACATAAACGTATTGGCAATCATAGCCTAATTTAAAAGTAAAGCAGGTTCCAACAGACTATTGCCATATCTTTAGCAGGGTTTTAAGGTTTTTATTTATATTTAAAATAAGACCCATTTCTGTGAAAAATTTAGAATCTTAATTAATTCCAACTGGCAATGTGACCCCGTTTCATTAGACTGCGTTGGTTGTGTTCCACTATCCTGTGAGTAATTCTCTTTAGTAATTTTCCATTTCTGTTCATGCCCCTGATATATTTAGTGAATCAACTTAACATCTGTTAAACTGTAAATATTCAAAATGGGCTTTCCTTTTTAGTCGTTAGGCTAGCATCAGGTAGGCTCGAAAGCTTAATAAAATGCTTGATATGATGATTAGGAGAATGATAAAAATGACAAAGATAATCTAAGTTTGAGGTTATAAATCTCTGAGCTTCTTTTACGAAACTAAAGCAGTAAATGCAGAACAGAATGTAAAAAGCACAAAACAAAGCAAAAAAGCCCAAACATGCTCAACACTGTCACTTTTGCCTTTCTAATTTAGTAATTATTCATTTTTGGAGTAATCTGATTATAGATGTAGTTCTCTATCTCCTCTCCCCTAGATGTGTTTTTGTTTGTTTGTTTGTTTTTTAACTTAAAATCACTGACTTTCCATGGCTTACCATGGAGGACATATTTTGCAAGCCTCCTTCAGAAAGGAAGCACTCCAGCACCAGGGTTTGACCACTGGAACTGCACCTATCCAAGTCTCAAGATCTCTAAAACAATACCTACCCAGCATCCCTAGCGTTTCAATAGGCAGCACATATTTGGAAAGCACCATTGATTTTAAATGGCTCTGGCGCTTAGAATTTTTCTTCTTAAGATCCTTGGCATTTTTCTTTTCAAAGGGCTTCAGCGTGGGGACCTGGTAAAGAAGGATTAATGTAGTTTAACAAAGTGAAAAACTAATTGAATCATTAACTCACTATTCAGATTCAAATATCTTCATTCCAAACTGCATTCACTATTTACACTTCTGCTTTGCTCCTCTGCCTGACTCTTTTCTTCCCCCTTATTGGTAAAACTTCTTAGTCTTAGTTCTAACCCTGGAGAGGTCATGTGAAAACGCACATCAAGCCTGTCAGGGGAAGTCAGGGCTGCCCAAGTGAAGGCTCAGGAGGATTTTGCTCTAGAAGTTTGAAAGCTAACATTTCAGTTTCTTTGAATATTTTAGAAACCTATTAATTCACTTCAGTTGACACAAAAACATAACTGGGCATCACTTCTTTTAAAAATTAGTATTTGGAAAGTTTTGAGTTGCTTTGTATGCCGTATTGAACCACATTATTCTTACTTAAAATAGAATTTGAATTCAAAGCTACAATTCAATTTCTCTGAATTTTTGCATTTGACAGTAGCTTCTTCTCATAATAACACTTCCGCACATTTACTATCACTTTTTTTAAATTTAAACTGAGGAGAATAGTTTAATATGTGTATACAGTGTGGACAGGCAATCATCTCATACCTAGAGAAACCTGGGGTGGGGGAGGGGCGGTACATTTGCAGAAGGCTGTTTAACAAGTGACCACTAATGAGACCTTCCCAGTAGTCACTTTCTGTATTTCCCCTCTCAAATTTTATCAGACCATTGGCAAATTTTAATCTTAGATACTAAACCAGTGATAATAACATCCTACGTCAGTGAAGGTGAACCTATGACACGCGTATCAGAGGTGACACGTGACCTAAACCAGTGATAATAATATCTTAGGTCAGTGAAGGCGAACCTATGACACGCGTGTCAGAGGTGACACGCGAACTCATTTTTTTGGTTGATTTTTCTTTGTTAAATGGCATTTAAATATATAAAATAAATATCAAAAATATAAGTCTTTGTTTTACTATGGTTGCAAATATCAAAAAATTTCTATATGTGACATGGCACCAGAGTTAAGTTAGGGTTTTTTCAAAAAGCTGACACGCTGAGCTCAAAAGGTTCGCCATCACTGTCTTAGGTGGTGTGTTCAAAATGTTATACAAAATCATTACATTCCTATTAGTTTGATCTATTGCAGGCTCAATGATTTCTTCTAGGCATCTACATGCTAGTTTATACTGATAACACAATATAACATTTAGTTGACTAGAAATAATTTATTAACTAAGAGAACAACCCATGGACTTTTACAAATAAGCAGTTTTCTCCTGGAGCACACTGGTAGATTCAAGTCCATTTTAGTTCATTCATCTTCACAATAATAGTCATAAAACAAACATTATGAGCAATTACTCAGATTTGTTTTAATCCCCT
Organism: Myotis brandtii; assembly: GCF_000412655.1. NCBI lineage: Eukaryota > Metazoa > Chordata > Mammalia > Chiroptera > Vespertilionidae > Myotis > Myotis brandtii. The sequence continues at coordinate 3,080,487 of NW_005364031.1, forward strand.
AAATGGAAATAGTTGGTCCTGAACCTAGATTTAAAGCAAAACTCACTCTCAGTAATGTTTAATCATTTGAAGAAAAAGAAAAATCACTGCTTTCTTCAACAAGATCATGGCAGGTAAAAATTAAGTCCTAATTAAATGCAATTCCATTTGTGGAAGCACCGAATGCAGGGCCTTGCATATGGCAGGTGCTCATTTGGTGATAATTATAGTCATTAGCGGCATTGGAACTAGACCAAAGGCTCCAGACTCCTAGTGCCTTCTCCCCACATCCCATTTCCCCCTGAAACCTCCCGCACCTCATCCTATGAAATGTATCATCCTCGCACTAATCCCACTCAAACTGCAGTTTCCAAGAGCAGGAGAGAGAGAAACAAATCAGGAAGGCTTGTGTGCAGTATTACCATAGTCTAGACTCTCCTGAAAAGGCCCTGCTTTCAAATTATTTAGCGTTTCAACCACAAATAGTCATTATTTTTCTATTTTATTGACATTGCCAGAGGCCAAATTTATATCCAAATATCAGCACCAAAATAACAATTTAAAAAGTTGAAATATTTTGTATTTAATGTAGAAAAGCTCCAAAGGAGCCTACTCAGATTTTGATAATGATTTACCATCAAAGATAATGAAATATATTGGCTTTTTTGCATAATGGAGCAAAGGAGCAAAAGTCTTCTAGACCTTCAGTGGTTCCCTTCTAGACACACCTAGAATTCAGTGAGAAGAGAGAAGAGAGACAAGGATCAAATGAAAAAACAAGGATCAAGTGGGAGTTTTCTTTGACGTTTTTACAATAACACAGAGCCCTAACTGGTTTGGCTCAGTGGATAGAGCGTCGGCCTGAGGACTGAAGGGTCCCAGGTTTGATTCCAGTCAAGGGCACATGCCGGGGTTGCGGGCACATCCCCAATAGGGAGTGTGCAGGAGACAGCTGAGCGATGTTTCTAACTCTCTACCCCTCTCCCTTCCTCTCTGTAAAAAAATCAATAATTTTTTTTAAAAATAACACAGAATCTTTTTTTTTTTTTATAACCCCCTTTTGTAATTTGGTAGCCTTCACTAAGCTAAAACAAACCAAAGAAACTTCACACAGGAGCAAACCCTCTGGGCAGGCTCTGCTGCTTTCCCACATTGCCTTGGGCTGCACCCTGGTGCTGAATTCAAGGCCAGGAGGCCAGGACAGGAAGGAGCCCCCAGAAAGGGCCCCAGTTCTTTGTAAAGTTTTATAATTTTCTTCTCTCCACAGTTGAGATGATTCCTTCCAAGGGTGGGCATCTGAGGCCTATGCTTTGTACTGATGCTACATGAAGAAAATGAAATCAATTGCTCCCTGCACTTCCTTAGGTTTGGTTGCCTCGTTTAAACAAAAGGAGAACATAATTTGGATTTACCCCATTCTCTCCCTCCTTGCCTAGGCAGATGTCTTAAGCACTCTATTTTAAGGATTCAAAGACCATAATATTACTAATAACTCCACGTACTTGTTTGCATTTCCCATGTTACCTATAAATGTCAAAAGCAATGACTTGCAGCCCCCTTTAATCTCGTGACAGCTTTATTATCATTGGTTGGCAGAACTTCAAGAAAAGTTATGACAGTGGCAAAGTTTTGCAAACTGCAGCACATATTTCGGTAATTAGGTAAAGGAGGGAGAGCTGCATTTCGAATGCACAGCTGAAATTATTTGCTAAACATTTAAGATGCTGAGGTATATCACATTCCTCCCAGGACAGCTTTTGAAGTATGATTTACAAAGCATTTCTTTTACCCCCCCAAGTTAGGCTGTTCAAGCAAGAGCTCTTATTTGAAAAGGGATATTCTTGTTGTAGGCTGCGGGAATGGCACCAGGTGTTAGACCCATGGGGTCACACAGGTCCCTGGGTTCAGCAACCTCAGTACTTGAGTTCTGGCTAGGAAAGAATTCAGAGCTAAGACTCAAACTATATGAGAACATCTATCTATCTACACTAATAAAAGAGAAACATGGTAATTAGCATACGACTGCTACCCTTCCCATTGGCTAATCAGCATATCCTTATGCAAATTAACTGTCAGCCAAGATGGCGGCCGGCAGCCATGCACTGAAGCGAACAGGGAGGCTTGCTTGCTCCAGTGACTG
>NW_005364031.1:3084140-3101573 GCF_000412655.1 Myotis brandtii
TGTGCATGATGGGGGGGGGTACCCCAACTCCCCAATCAGCCCTGCTCTGAGCCCGACCAGGGGCTGCACCTAGGGATTTGGTGTGCCCTCTGCCACCCAGGAGCAGGCCTAAGCCAGCAGGTTGTTATCTCCCGAGGGGTCCCAGACTGCGAGAGTGCACAGGCCGGGCTGTGGGACCCCCCTTCCACCCGAGTGCACAAATTTTTGTGCACCGGGCCTCTAGTATATATATAAAAGTCTAAGCAACTGTTAAGACCAGACGACCAGATGACCAGACGACTGGCTGGTAGCTATGACATGCACTGACCTCCAGGGGGCAGACACTCAACATAGGAGCTTCCCCCTGGTAGTCAGTGCTCTCCACAGCCAACCTCTCTCAGCCAGCCAACCTCCCTTGGTCCCTCCCCCTGGCCAGCCGGCCCCAATTGGGACTGGGTGAGATGGCCCCAATCGGCCCCAATCGCCAGCCAGGCCAAGGGACCCCACCCATGCACAAATTCGTGCACTGGGTCTCTAGTTTATTTATAAAATCATATAATGGTAATGTGTCTGAGGAAAGGGGGAGGAGAAAGACAAAGGGAAAGGGAAAGGTGTGGGCATGGTCCCAAGGGGAGAGCACCCTGGGTCCTCTGTCCTAAGGGTTTTAAGGGTGGAGATTTTAGGGGAAGTCTGAGGGGAAGATCTTAGTAAAATATTCTGCAGCTTTCCAGGTGTGTCCTTATAGGGTCAGGGTCACCACTGATTGATTGGTCGGTGACAGTGAAACCAAAATGTGGTGTTTGAGTCTGAGTTCATTGTCTCACAAAAACCTAAGAATGGATTAGTGGACAAAATAAGGGTGAGCAGAAGCAAAGTTTATTGAGAGAAGCCAGTCCTAGAAAAGGTGCACCTGTGGTTCCAAACGCAGGCCAGTGTCCAGAGCTTCCATTCCATGTTCTAGGTGGGTGTAGTTCAGTATCCAAGCTAATTAAAGTCCATTCGTTTATGTGTGGAGTCCTACATGGCCATAAGCCACACGAGCACAAAGCAATGCATCCCTCCACAGGAGCCAGTGCCAGAGAGAAAGAGAGAGAGAGAGATAGCACCACTTTTTTGTCTAGGGGTAGACACATGCCTTGCTAGCTTCTGATTGGTCCTTTCAAAGAATTCTGCCTTACCATTTTTGGGATTGGCTATTCAACTCACTGTCTTGTGATTGGTTATCTGCAAGCTGCCTGTTTTAGCCACATCAATACATTTTATAGGTCATGTCTCCCACCGTGCTCCTCTTTCCCGGCTTAGCTGGGTTGCCTTAGCAATTCCATCTAGTTGGGTTTAGTTCTAGATCCTCTAGTTTGTTTCAGTGATGCAGTCAGCAAGTTGTATTCTGCCCACATCTGCAAGGCTCCACTTCCCCGTCCTTCTCTCTCTCACATGCCCCTGACTGCCTAGCTTCCTTCTATCTCCTCACCAGGGCAGAGGGGCATTATCCAATGCAGCTGGTCCTGAGGTCTGCCATGGGGTCACTTGTCTGGTTTTGCTGCTTTAATGGGCCTGGAACTAAAATACAATTGAGGCCTAGATGTTATCTCTAGGGAGGAAAGGTCAGGGGGTCTAAATCAAAGGACCAGTGATATGCTAGGGGAGGAAATGTCACCATGGGGGCAAGTTCCCACCCTACAATTGCCCATTGCTAGGCACCTGGGGCTTTCCAATCTGGCTCACTGTCCTTGCTTTGCTCATGTCTGTTTAACTGCCTACCACAGAATTATCCTGATTGGCTTAGGCTAGCGATTTTCAACTGGTGTTCTGCAAGAATTTTTGAAACATACCTGATTATTACTCAGAGGCACTGACCTCTTTTCCCTTACATGGTCAAATAAAAAATGAGAACAGCCAACACAACTATAGCTGTCAGGTATAAATACCCTGTTTTGAACCATAAGTATATAGGTCTTATAATAAAGTTATATTTTGTTGGTTATATTGTATAAGAAAATTGTGTCTAATTATTTAATTCTTGGTACCAGAAATCCTTATATACAAGTATAGGCACCTAATTTTTTAAAAGTCACTTTGGAGCAAAGGGTAGGTATTTGCTATTACTATTATTATTTTTTGCAAATCAATCAAAATTATTCCTATTTTTTGTCTGATTAGCAAAAATATAATATTTTTTGCTGTGCTGCAGAATTTTAGTAATTAGTTTATGTGTGCCATTGGATGAAAAAGGTTGAAAATGGCTGGCTTAGGCTAATTAACATTCCACTTTTGAAATTGGGGAGGGGGCTATGAAACAGACAGCTGCCCAATATCTGTACAAAATCAGAGTGCTTAGTAAGAAACAACGCAGTGATAAGTCTGGAGTGTTTTCCAACAACACCAAACAATACTCCAGTTCTCAGTAGGCACCAACTGGGTGTCTTACAAATTTAACTCAATTCTGACACAATGGACCGTGAAGATAGCATCAGATACCACAAGTCCCACAAGATGGCCCCCACTTCAGTCACCAAACGCAAGTGCAGACTGTCACTTGTACTTTTGACTGACTTCCTAATCAGGTTCCATACTTTGCTAGAATGGCACACAAAGCTTATGGACCATTTACTGTGTTTACCAGTTTATTATAAAAAATATTGTAAAGGATACAAAAAAAAAAAAAAAGCCAGATGAAGAGGTAGGTAAGGCAAGGTCTGGAATGGTCATCCAAGCACAAGAGCTTCTGTCCCTGTGGAACTGAGGTTCATTAGGTATAGGCATGTGGTTGCATTTACTAACCAGGAAGCTCATCAAATCTCATTGTTCAAGAGTTTTCTAGAGCTTAATCTCCACCCTACCCTCACCCCCCAAGCCCCTTCCCTTTCTCAGAGGTTGATGAGTGGGGCTGAAAGTTCCAACCCTCTAATCACTTGGTCTTTTTGACAAATGGGCACATTCAGTGGCTACTTAGGTACTCCACCCTAAGTCACCTTATTAGCATAAACTCAAGTTGCTCAAAAGAGGCCTCTTATGAATAATAAAAGACATACCTATCACTAAGGAAATTCCAAGGGTTTCTGGAGCTGTGTGACAGAAACTGGGGACAAAGACCAATAATATTGCTTATTATACCACAGTAAGACACAATGACTAGAGAACACACAACCAACAATTTCTATTTTATCTACTTCACTAAAGCTGCTGTATTTGAATGAGTGTCCTCCTACTAAGTTGAAATCCCTGGGTTTCAATTTAGTGTTGGGTTTGTACTTTTTCACATCCCTTGCATTTAGCATTTTGAAACAGGAAAATTGGACTGGAACGCATGGTGTTCCTCTGGGCAGGATGGTTCCCGGGCTCTTGTCTGGTGAAGTCCAAGAATGAAACCATGGACGAAAGGTGGTAGAGCAAGGGTGGAAATTTATTGAGAAACAAGCACAGACTCCCATGTGGGGAGGGGGAAAGAGGCCCGCTGAGTCCTTTTTTCCCCCCAATGGTTTATAAAGGCTGTAGTTGTTTTGTGCCTCAATATCCCCCCTGATTGATCACTATTCCCCTTTGATTTGGTCACTATAGCAACTCCTTAGCTCATATCTCCTGTGAAGTACTGAAGTTCCCTCCTTCTTCTCCCTTATTGTTCTCCTATTCCCTCTGGGCTTTTCTTCCTCCCTCTATTTTGTAAACGTGTACCTTTTGCTGCTCCCAACTTCCCTTATCTTATGGAAATGTACCTTCTTCTACTCCCAGCTCCTGTATCTGATGGAAATGCTCCCTTGTCTTATGGAAATGTAACCTTTGTAGCTCTGTAGCCCTATGCTTTTTCCATGGACCCCTTAATTCCTTAAATTTCCTAGACCTGCCTATTTCACCCTAAAAACTCCTATTTACCCCCTAAAAACTCCTTTCAATTTAAAGTGTGGTCGGCAGAGCAAAGACAATGGGCCAGGTACAGAAGGTCACCAGGGCATAAAACTATTGTTGTGTTGGCTGATCTCATTTTTTATTTGACAATGTAAGGGAAAAGAGGTCAGTGCCTCTGACTAGTAATCAGGTATTGTGTGTTTTAAAATTTCTTGTAGCATACCAGTTGAAAATCGCTGGCCTAAGCCAATCAAGATATTCTATGGTAGGCAATTAGATGTGAGCAGAGCAAGGACAATGAGCCAGGTACAGAAGGTCACCAGGGTGGAAAGCCCCAGGTGCCTAGCAATGGACAATTATAGGGTGGGAACTTGCCCCCATGGTGACCTTCCCTCCCCTAGCATATCACTGGATCCTTTAGTTTAGACCCCTTGACATTTCCTCCCCAGAGATAACATCTAACCTCAGTTGTATTTCAGCTCTAGGCCCAGAAAAGCAGCAAAAACAGACTCCTTGGCTGACCTCAAGACCAGCTGCATTGGATAGTGACCCCCTGCCCTGTCACTGACCAAACAGTCAGTGGAGACCCCCGATCCTGAAAGGACACACCTGGAAAGCTGCTACATATTCTATTAAGATCTTCCCCTGGAACCTCCCCTAAAATCTCCCACTTAAAACCCTTAGGATGGAGGACCCATTGCCCTCTCCCTCCCAGAGGCACATCCACACCTGTCCCTTTCCCTTCCCTTCCCCCTTTCCCTACCCGCCAAGCACATTACACTACCTTCCTCATTCCAGAGCTCCAAGAGTCCTTCCTTGACCTCTATAACTTATTTCTAAGCCCATTTTCCTAAGCACATTTCTTTCTCTTAAAAAAAATGTTTTTTTTTTAATTGATTTCAGAGAGGAAGGGAGAGGGAGAGAGAGAGAGATAGAAACATCAATGATGAGAGAGAAACATTGATAGGCTGCCTCCTGTATGCCCCCACTGGGGATTGAGCCCACAACCTAGGCATGTGCTCTGACTGGGAATCAAACCATGACCTCCTGGTTCATAGGTTGATGCTCAACCACTGAGCCAAGTGGGCCAGGCAGCACATTTCTTCCACAAATTACTTCTACCTATGTGATTATATAAATAAATGTTCTCTTATAGATTGAGTCTTGGTTCTGAATTCTTTCGTAGCCAGAACTCAAGTACCAAAGTTGCTGAACCCAAGTCTTGTCCAAACCCACTGGTCTAACACCTGGTGCTTGCCAGTGTCTAGCAAAGCTCAACTTAAAGAAATATTAGTGTGAGATCATTTTAAAGATATATAGTGCATTTATTTTATTTTATTTAATCCTCCCCTGAGGATATTTTTTCCACTGATTTTTAGAGAGTGTGGGAAGGAGGGAGGAGGGGGAGAGAGAGACACATGGATTTGTTGCTTCCAGTTCACATCCCTACTGGGGCTGGGGAACCTGCAACAGAGGTATATGCCTTTGAGTAGGCATCAAACCTGAGATTCTTTGGTCCAAGGGCTGATGCTCTAACCACTGAGCAAAGCAGCCCAGGCCATTTATTGGTTTAAATAGTAAATAGCATACGCCTGAAGTAAGCCAGGCCATTAGAAAGCATTCTAGCCTACATATAAGAAAGGATTTTACTGAATTGAGTCTTGGTAGAAGGCATGGGACTAAAGTATGAAAAAAATCTATGAAGTTCTTAGTGTTGCTTACTTTGTGCTAAATGACCCTGTTTGTTGCATAATTGTATGAAGTGTCATTATAAGTATTGAAGGGGTTCAGAACAGGCCTGTGCTACTTTGACATGTGGATTATTTTGCACTGAAGGCAATCAAGACACCTGCAGATTCACAAGAAACTTTTACCTCTCTAATAAAGAATTTAAATTTGGGTCTTGCCCCTAATAAGAGTTATCACCTATCAATAAGGAAGAGCAAACTTATAATTACTGAATATCTGCTCTTCTTATCTTTCTGGGAAATTACCCTCTTCTCCTCCAAGCCTCAGGACACCTCGCCTCATTCCCTGGCTCAGGATGTATATATGCAATTAAATCTGGTTATATTCTCTTATTAATTTGTCTCATGTCAATTAATTATTAGACCAGACAAAGGAACCAGACAAAGTGTTATAGGCACTTAGACAGACATGAGCAGAGCAAGGATGATAGACCAGATACAGAAGGTCACCAGCGCAGAAAGCCCTGGATACCTAGCCAGGGACAAAACTGGAAAACAAGAACCTCTGCCCCAGGGTAACATTTCCTCCCCCAGCATATTGCTCCTCATGGGATTTGGTTTTCATATCGTTAGTCATTTGGTTTAGACACCCCTGACCTTAAGATAACATCTCTCTAAAGATAACACCTAGGTCTCAGTTGTATTTTAGCTCCAGGCCCAGGAAGCCCTCAAACCAGGCAAGTGACCCCTTGGCTGCCTCAGGACCAGTGCATTGACTAAAGACTCCCTACCCGGGCTCCAATCAATCAGTGGAGACCACGACCCTGAAAGAGCCCACCTGGAAAGCTGATGTATATTCTATTGAGACCCTCTCCTAAGACCTCTCTGAGGATTTCCACCTGCAAGAGAGAGATAAATATGCTCAGGATGAAGGACCCAGGGCAAGCTCCCCCCAGGGGAGCACACCCGTGTCATTCCCTTTCCACTTCTTCCCTCTAAGGGACCCCACAAGCCTTGCAACCAGGGGAGCAATAGGCAGCAGCAGCTTGTCCCAGGCTAACCCCTGAACCTGTCTCCAAGGCCCCCTTTTCTCTGACTTCTCAGTGAGTCAAAGCAGCCCAGCCTAGGCTCTTGTGTTACTTCGTCTATGCCCTTCCTTGTTTCACTGTCCTAACTATATTTTTGCTGCAGCCAATAAATTCTTACTTACTTTGCTACACTTCATTTCTTGCATGAGATTTTTCCTTCAAGAAGACTAGAACCTAGGTCTTGTCATCCCACTGGTAGCAGAAGGGTAGAGTAAAATGTTTTCCTCCCCCACAGGATCCTTGAAAGAAATGTTTTGTTCATTTTATGATCAGAGTTGCCTGTGCTTTCCCAGTCTTGGATTTGCTCTTTCTTAAAAACATTGAGGACCCAATCACATAACCAGCGAAACTCTTTTCATCCTGCTTAAGGTCAGCTTGCAGCCAACTTTTAACAATTGTATTGGATAATGGCGTACATTTTATGAGATTCTTGTTTCTACCTCTGGTTCTTTTCCTTGGCTTCATCTTTTTATGTATTTGTAAATTTTTTTAAAAAAATTGCTTTATCTTGCATATATTTAGTTTCTTGAAATCTATTTGACTTGAGATTCAAAATATATAGTTTGGAAGAGAAAAGGAGAGGAGTGAAGAAAAAAGAGGAGGATGAGAATGAGAGAATTTTGCTCTGTATTTCTTCTGGAGTGAAGCAGAGTACCTTGTAACAGAGAGCATATTAGAAATAGAATTGGTAGCTACTCCTTCATTCACAATAAGTACATACCTTACAGTGGAAATTTAAAGAATTTCTATCCATTTATTAAGTGATACCCAGCTTAACTTTTGAGAAATCTATGAAATTAATGAAGTTAGTTTGAATATCTGATCAAAACAAAAATTAAAGGTTTTAGCAGTTGACAAATAGATTTTCTTAGTGATGAGTGGAGGCAAGCCAACTTTAGGAATTAAACTTCCACTGAAGCAATTTATGCACTTAAGCAAAATCTACATTATTTTCAGTCACAGATTTTACCCTCTCTTTCTGTCTACAAATTCAGTTATAAAGGAAACTGAATGAAGGGGTTTTTCATTGAATCCCATTACTATGCTATTGGGATAAAAAAAATCCCTTTAAAAAACTTGAAATATATGATCTTTAACAAATTATAAAAACTAGCAACTTTAATAGGTAATTGTTAGCATGGACTTGACTGATAACTAAATTTTGAAAAAAGACAAATGGATTGATTTGTGTGGGATTGAAATGTATCTTAAGCAATTTATATTACTTTTTCCCAAGATTGGAAAAGCTTGGCCTGACTCCAGAACCAGGAAAAAAAATCAGGTTCCATGTTCAAAGCTAAAGCATTCATGAGAGAGATGCAGTCATTTGAGAAAGCAGAGTTCAAAAAAAAAAGAAAAAGAAAAAAAACCATCACAGCTTCTCAGACCACACCTTCCTTCCACCTTCTCACATTGAAAATGTGTCCTCTCCATTACCAAGGAGCTGAACCCAGGTTTGGTCTGACCCCACCAGTCTAACAGCTGGTGCTGTTCCCACCGCCTACAATTTCTTTTCACTTGACAATTGTAGTTTAGCATTAGTTATGATACAAACCAGGCCAATGAGATGTTAGGAATACTAGTATGTGCTGGAATTTATGCTGATTGAATGGCCCTTTATTCTGAATGTTTCCATGTGAGTGAGATGCCTGGATGTGCTCCAGACATTGTGCTTTCAACACTGACCTCCCAGGAACACCTCATGTCCAAGATATTCCAAGTGTCACTTACCTCACATGACAAATCAATTTGATAAAAATAAGTTGGTCTTAATGACATTATTCAAAGATAGATTTGCATCTATAAACTCACAACATCATTTTTCTTATAGTAGAAAACTAAGAAATTATGAAGGAGGAGATATTTAAGTGATTCTATAATACCAGCATACATATGGCTTTCTCATAGAGTTGACCCTAAATATCTTTTGTTTGTTTTTATTTTTTAATATTTTTTTTCTTAAGTTCACTTAATTTCCTTCCTTGCAGGACCTTTTTCTATACCTTGGATTGTATCCTTCCATATCTTTCTCCATGCTTATACAATAACATTATTTGCACATAGAACGATATTATAAATGTAAGGATTTTTAGAAAAATCATTGTAATTATCCAGGATCATATATTTGATATGTGCACCTTTCCTTTCTAAATTAACAACTTGTACATACCTATATGCTGTTATATCTATAACTAGTAGCCCAGTGCATGAAATTCGTGCACGGGGTAGAGGGGGTCCCTCAGCCCGGCCTGTACCCTCTTCAATCTGGGACCCCTCGGGGGATGTCTGACTGCCAGTAGTCGGACATCCTTCTCACAATCTGGGACTGCTGGCTCCTAACCGCTCACCTGCCTGCCTGATCACCCCTAACCACTCTGCCTGCAAGCCTGCTAACCCCCAATTGCCCTCCCCCACGGGCCTTCTCGCCCCCAACTGTCCCCCCGCTGGCCTGCTCATCCCCAGCTGCCCCCCTTGCCAGCCTGATTTTCCCCAACTGCCTCCCCTCCTGGCCTGATCGCCCCTAACTGACTCTGCCTCAGCCCTGCCACCATGGCTTTGTCCAGAAGGACAACCGGAAGGTTTCCCAGTCTAAGTAGCATATTACCTTTTTATTAGTATAGATAATAAAAGCATAATATGCTAATTAGACCAGACAGTTGAAGGACCTTCTGGATGTCATTCTGGAAGTACTTCCAGATGACCTTCTGGATGAAGCTGCGACGGGGGCAGAGGCAGTTAGGGGCGATCAGGCAGGCAAGCAGAGCGGTTAGGGGCGATTAGGCAGGCTGGTGAGTGGTTAGGACCCAGCGGTCCCGGATTGTGAGAGGGATGTCTGACTGCCATTTTAGGCCCAATTCTGCAGTTGGACATCCTCTGAGGGGTCCCTATTGCCAGAGGGTGCAGGCCAGGCTGAGGGACCTCCCCACCCCCATGCATGAATTTCATGCACAGGGCCTCTAGTATCTATATAAAGAGCTATAAGGTATTCTCTAGAGCAGTGGTTCTCAACCTGTGGGTTGCCACCCCTTTGGCGGTTGAACAACCCTTTCACAGGGGTCACCTAAGACCATCCTGCATATCAGATATTTACATTACGATTCATAACAGCAGCAACATTACAGTTATGAAGTAGCAATGAAAATAGTTTTATGGTTGGGTCACAACATGAGGAACTGTATTTAAAGGGCCAGAAGGTTGAGAACCACTGCTCTAGGGGGAATATAACAACTTGTTTAGAAATTTTTTATTGAAGAATATTGAGAACATTCCCTTTCTTCCACTTATAAAACTGCTACAGTAAAAACTTTTGTTCACATACACTTATGTGTCAAATATACTTATGTAGAATAGATTCCTAAAGGTAAAATTGCTGTGTAAAAGGTATGGAATACATATAACCTTGTATATCCTTGCTTGTTTTCCCTTGTTGGAAAAATAAATTAATTTTTTTTCAATCCCACCAAACTTTACCTCTTATAGAGAGTTAAATAAAATATATTTGGGTGTATTTACTAATGTTTAGTTGGCCATAAAATATGTATATGGGACTATTTACCAAAGGGATTACTGTCTTTCTGAGATTACCATCTTAAATTTTATGTTACTTGTTTATTTGCAGAGTCACATAATAGAAAGAAAACTGAGTTTACAATATTGTATTTCAAGTTCCCTCATTCTGGGATTGCATTTTGTTACATATCTCAGTACTAAATTATTTTGGAGCTACTACTTTGCTAAGGTAAACCCATAACTCAGAGTTCAAGTTCTTTTTTTTAAATGCTCATCCAAGAACATGCTTAGAGAGAAGAAGAGAGAAAGAGACAGAGAGAGAGAGAGAGAGAGAGAGAGAGAGAGAGATTGACATTCATGTGTACATGCCCTGACCAGGGATTGAACCTGCTACCCAGGTATGTGCCCTGACTGGGATTCGAACCGGCAACCTTTCAGTGCTCAACCAACTAAGCCACTCCATCCAGGTTAGTTCAAGTTCTTTATGGTCATTTTATTTAAAAACAAACTGACCTCAAATCTGTTTGATATTTAACCATTTCTTCCATTTTATAAAAGAGACAAAATAAAAAACAGTATTCACCGATAGTAAATAGTGCAGTTTCCTTTTTCATCTCTTCAGTTTAAAAGTGAGCACTCTGAACCAGCACTGCACTCTTACAAGGTGTCTATTCTGCTGAAGGGACAGGTGTGAAACAGCACCTAGACCAGCTGTGGAATTGGCAGCGTCGCTAACGTAGGTTGCTTTGGTAAAACAGGACACAAACAGAGTTGTACTGGAGTCCAGAGAAGTCTTTTGTTTATCGGTTTTTTCCTTCTGTGTTAGTGCTGGAGCCAGGGACTAGCAGGCACATAATTGCAGTTGGCATTTGCCAAGATACCCGTGGCAAAGGGGCTGCGATGGAGCATCTTCCCTTTCCTTCCAGAAGCAGCCATGTTGGCAGGTACCACCCAGAGGGTTGCCTGCCTCTCCTATGCACTCCTGTGGCAAAGAGATCCGTCATCTGTCAGTCTGGCACCTTTCACAAGCACAAAATCCACCTGAAAGCAGAGTGGAGGAGGGTCCTCAGTAGAAAGTGATGGTGTGTAGCAGTCATCTGGGGAGATGAGACTTCTGGAAGTACAGGCCGTAGCACAATGTGGAAAATGGAAGTGTCATGGCTGTTGAAAATGCTCATTATAAACCTGAAGTGACTTATGATACATTAAAATGAAATACAAGACCAAGGCTTGTATAGGAACCAAGTTGCAAAAAAGAAAATGAACACTTTATCCTAACACCGTGCCATCCAGCCTGTGGTTGTCTTTACAGCTGATACATCTTAATGAAATGATGGCCGAAAGGGAGTCTGCCTGAGAACAGCATATTTTGGAGTATGAAAGTAGCATCATTTACTACATATTGCTCAGTTGAGGATCACAGGCAAAGAAATATTAACCTTAATATTTTTAATATTGACATAACTGTCAGAGAGCCCTGAATTACAGGAGAAACTTCACGTATATCTGCTCAAAACCCAGGGAATTGACACCTTTTATCCTTTTTTTTTTTTTTTTACCTGTAGAATTCAAATACTACCTCAAAGGACAAAGATAAAAAAAGTGACTATTCAAATAATCTCTAATAGGTATTTATAGGTGATCTAAATTCATTCTGATATTTCTGTGCAATGCATTACATGTTTTTAACAGGCGATCAAGGTCAAGGGAAAATAGTATGTTTTACATAGGAAAAAGTACAGGGTAATAGTTTCCATATCAGATCTGAGAGTGAGACAATCTCAGTTAAAATCTCACTTTCATTATTTACTTTCTCTGGAGCTTTAAGTGAGTACCATTTCTGTGCCCTGGTTTCCTCATCTGCAGAATGTGGTCGAAAATAATTATAACACCTACAATAGAGATTGTCATAAAGCTAAAGATTTAATTAGTGTTAAATCTTAGAACAAGGTTTGGGACATAACAGGTGTCTAATAAATATTAGCAAATGTTGTTTGACCATTTATCTTCACCAAGCTCAGTCTCTCTCTCTCTCATCTTCCATTCCCTATTGCTTAAATACTTAGTCATCCTGTATCACCATCAACATCTATAAGAAAGAAAGGTTGAGAAAGATTCTATTCTCCTAAAATTTAAATCAATGTATTACGTCTCTCGGTGATATTTAACTCTTAAAAAATTTTCCCCCTCTAATTGTGCAATTAAAAGTTTGCTGTCTGTCATAGGTCACGGCAACAGCTCTGAATGAGTTTGAAGGTATTTCAGTTCCAAAGGTGTTATTTCATATTGAATAAATAGTCCTACTTTCCTAATTCTACCTGCATCCAGGGCCTGTCTTTTCTAAACACTCACAGGAATGTAAAGCAGATTTCAAAGTATTAAAATAAGAATTTTTATGTGATTCTCAAAGAGAAACTTTTAAAATGTTTCACAATAGATTTTTAGTTAGTGCTTTATTTAAATTTTCAAATCATTTTTATTCCATATAAAGGTTTCATATAAATTCTATCTCCCTTTTTTCTCCAACTTTCTAGGAGATTTGGAGAAAATAGAACCCAAAAAGTTAGTTCCCTGAAATATCACAAAAAGTAACAACTTTTTTCCAAAATACAATTAACCTACTTAAAAACCCAGTAAATAAAATAACAGGAGATAGGATTAGTGAACTCTAAAATAAGTCAGTGAAAAATAAGTCAGGCTTACTTAAGAGAGCAGAAATGAAGGAAAATATGCATTAAAAAAGAGGAAGAGACATATGGGTCTCAATGAAATGTTCCAATAAGAAGTATGATTGGAGTCCTGGAAGAGGAAGAGAAAGACAACAGGCAGTAATCATATTTGAATAGTCACTGGCTGAGAATTTTCCAAAACTGTCAAAAGATATCAGACCTCAGAGTCAAGAAGCCGTACAGCCCCAACTAGGATAAATATAGTGAAAATCACATTAGGTACATCATAGTGAGATTTTGGAAAAACAAAGACCAAAGGATAATCTTAAAAGCATGGGGGTTCAGGGTTGCAGGGCAAGAGCTAATAGACTACTCACTTGCTAGAAGAAGAAAAGGATATAACTTGGCAAATTGTGAGGCTGGATGAAATTAGGCATCAAAAGACTTCTGTGAAGCTCATAACTCAACATCCTTGGAAAGTCTGCTGCAGATTAACTTACGACACGTGCAACCCTCAAACTAACCCAAATAGCAAAATGGTCAGTTAGTTGTAATGAATTATAACAATTGCATGGTGCGCATGATGGCTCTCTGTTAACTATGGGGATAATATCTACCAGAATAAAAGAGCAATAATAAATGGAATTAAAGAAACAATTTTCAAAACCTTTCATTAGGCTTTAAAATGGCCATAATTTTGGCATATGTTACCAATGAATAATGTTGGGAACTTATTTTTGAGAGTTGTAGGTGTAGAAGAGCTTTTGAAATGATATGACCTTCCTTCCTATTTAAAGAAGGACCAGAGACTGGTTAGATCAGCCTTAAAAAACAAACAAACAAACAAACAAACAAAACATTATAACCTAAGTCCTTTACAAACTGCAAAATTGTTACCAAATTTATTTCTCCCAATCATAATTGTTCACATCCTCTTCCAACAATAAATATGTGTGCCTATTTGCTGTGGTAAAGCTATAAGTAGAAACAAAACAGACCAAAGCAGAAAATTTTCTCCAAGTATGGAGAAACACCAATGGGCATGCTATATATGTATATGCCTATCACTGTACACTGTAAGTATATAACTTCCACCACTGCCTCATGTGCTCCTCCTGAGGTGAATTTACTGTTCTAGTGGTCTGGACTCTTCTGATTTAATGATATTCAATACCTCTCCTTCAGCCATTTATTAATTTCCCCCCATTTATTTTGTAGATATTTATTGAACACCCACTGTGTGGTAGGCACTGCTTTAGATAGGGTGCCTAAATGGAGGAAACAAGGTAATTAAGTAAAACACATGGATTGTTAGATATTGATTAATGCTATGGAGAGAAATTACGTAAGAAAGAGGTCAGAAATTGATGGAATGATGCAACTGTAGATAGGATAGCCAAGGAAGATATAGTTAGGAAGGTAAAGTTAAAGACTTGATAGAGGGGCCAGGAGTGGAAGCCGGGAGACCAGTAAAGAGACTATTGCAGCGGTTCTCAACCTGTGGGTCACGACCCCTTTGGGGGTCGAACAACCCTTTCACTGGGGTCGCCTAAGACCATTGGAAAACACATATTGAATATATAATTACATATTGTTTTTGTGATTAATCACTATGCTTTAATTATGTTCAATTTGTAACAATGAAAATACATCCTGCATATCAGATATTTACATTACGATTCATAACAGTAGCAACATTACAGTTATGAAATAGCAACAAAAATAATTTTATGGTTGGGGGTCACCACAACATGAGGAACTGTATTAAAGGGTTGCGGCATTAGGAAGGTTGAGAACCACTGGACTATTGCAATAACCCAGGTATAGGACAATGGCACCGTAGCTTGGAGGGATACTGGTGCAAATGGTGAGAGATTATTTGATTCTGGCTATAGTTCACCCATAGAGCCAAAACAATTTTTTATTTATTTTTTGGTTGTCAAATGATCTTTAGTTAAAATATTTTTCTTTGTAGTTCTTTTTTTTAAAGATATGTTTTTATTGATTTTTAGAGAGATGAAGTGGAAGGGCTAGAGAGATAGAAACATCAATGAGAGAGAAGTTAATTGGCTGCCTCTTGCACCCCGCCCCCCTTACTGGGGATCAAGCCTGCAACCCAGACATATGCTCCAACTGGGAATCGAACCGGTGATGTCTTGGTTCATGGGTTGAAGCTCAACCACTGAATCACACTGGCTAGGCTCCTTTGTAGTTCTTTATAGCTGGGCATTCCATTGCACCATCATTGATGTCATGAGGGTGGTGTCATCACCATTGCAGCTCACAGACTGGGGAGTCTTTTTAATGATTCCAGAGAGTTTTCTAGCTAAAGTTCTGTGCCACAGCTGTTGGGCAATGCTGACAATCTCATCAAAAGTGATATTTCCATTGTGCTTAATGTTTTGTTTTTTGTTTTGTTTTTTTTGGTCAGGTTTTCTTTTCTTTTCTTTTCTTTTCTTTTCTTTTCTTTTCTTTTCTTTTCTTTTCTTTTCTTTTCTTTTCTTTTCTTTTCTTTTCTTTTCTTTTCTTTTCTTTTCTTTTCTTTTCTTTTCTTTTCTTTTCTTTTCTTTTCTTTTCTTTTCTTTTCTTTTCTTTTCTTTTCTTTTCTTTTCTTTTCTTTTCTTTTCTTTTCTTTTCTTTTCTTTTCTTTTCTTTTCTTTTCTTTTCTTTTCTTTTCTCTCCTCCCCCTCCTCCTCCTCCTCCTCCTCCTCTTCTTCCTTCTTATTCTTCTTCTTTCTTTTTTTTTTAAATATATTTTTTTGATTTTTTACAGAGAAGAAGGGAGAGGTATAGAGAGTTAGAAACATTGATGAGAGAGATCGATCAGCTGCCTCCTGCATGCCCCCTACTGGGGATGTGCCCGAAACCAAGGTACATGCCCTTGACCGGAATCAAACCCGGGACCCTTCAGTCCACAGGCCAATGCTCTATCCACTGAGCCAAACCGGTTCGGCTTCTTCGGCTTCTCTCTATCTCTTGGTGGTTCTTTGAGTGCTTTGATGATCAGGGCAGACGCAGAAGTACTACCTCAATCTGGACCTGTCTGTTTGAATTGTCAGTTTCACTGTAATCCTTAGACCCTTCCCATCACTGGTTGCTTTAGAAATATCATCACCAACATTTTTTTGGAGATAGACCCAGGGGGTTGACCTTAGGGTCCAACTTTCCCACCCATGCACCTCAGGTATACGACTTTGATTTCATTGGAATCAAACTTCAGCAGTGTGGTGGAGGCAGCCAGGGTCAGATTAACCCAGATTTGGGCAACCAAAGAAAGTTGCACCTAAGCCTCCTCCAAGCTGAAAGCTAAAAAAGCCAGAGCGTAACAATTTTTTTCTTTTTGTTCTTTATTGATTAAGGTATTACATATGTGTCCATATCGCCCCATTGTTCCCCACCCCCCATAATGCCCTCACCCCCCTGTTGTCTGTGTCCATTGGTTAGGCTTATATTTTGCTGATGGATCATGCTGGGAGCCAGTCCATCCTTGCTGCTTGACACAATCGCTGCAGGGAAGAAACATCTGCACAGCATATGTTTCAAGGGACTTGGCGTATATGGCATTCTGTTCTTCATATGTTTGCTCACCTTCTTGGCGCTATGTGTTTTAACCAAGGTCACCTCTCTGAGAAAGGTTGTTTCCCCAGGTAGGAATTTTCCCCTGAAGTTAGGGAGGGAATAAAACCTCTTAACTAAGTGCCAGGCGGGTAGTTAATCACTTTAACTACGAACAATCACGCTTAAGCTACATAATCTTTACTCCCTGGAATGGAGATAAGAAACACCCTAACCTTTGGAATAGAGATTGATAGGATTGGAATCAACTGGTATAAATGCAGATGTAACAAGACAACAGAACCTACAAACAGAACCTAATGAGAGAACCTGGCTGAAGAACCTAGAGACAGAACCTAGAGACAGAACCTAGGGACAGAACCTAGGGACAGAACCTAGAGACAGAACCTAGCGAGAGAACATGGCAAAAGATCCTGGACAGAACCTAGACAGAACATGGCGGGAGAACCTGGATAGAACCTGGCTGGAACCTGGCTACAGAACCTGGCGACCGAACCTGGCTGGAGAACCTAGACAGAACTTGGCTGGAGATCCTGGGAGGAGAACCCAACCATGCTGATCAACTGAATGCTGCCTTTGAGTCCTTCCTTCTTCGCTGACTCCTTCCACACCTTTGGAAACCCCTGGACCTGCTGGGGTTGGACCTCAGCAGATCAGCTATGAGGAAAGAAAGAAGCTAAGGATGACCATAAACTCTTTGGTCTAAATCAGTAATTTTCAATCAGTGTGCTGTGGCACACTGGTGTGCCACAAGAATTTTTAAAACATGCAGTACCTGATTATTTAGTCAGGGGCACTGACATCTTTTCCCTTAGGTTGTCTAATTAAAAAATGATAACAGCCAACACAATGGTGCCGGAAGCCGATCCATCCTTGCTGCTTGACACAGTCGCGCAGGGAAGAAACATCTGCACAGCATATGTCTCAAGGGACCTGGCGTATATGGCATACTGTTCTTAATATGTTTGCTCCCCTTCTTGGCGCTATGTGTTTTAACCAAGGTCCCCTCTCCCCAGGTGGGAATTTTTCCAGGTGGGGATTTTTCCCTGAGGTTAGGGAGGGGATACAACCCCTTAACTA